>NC_142643.1:26078106-26381136 GCF_053813885.1 Theobroma cacao
TAATGGTATAGGTATCCTTCAAAAGCAAATTGAAGAACTTAATTTCAATAAAGAAGGATCCAAACAAAATGAAGAAGCATCTCATAAAAAGAAGCAATAAATTGAACAAGTTATTGAAGAAAAAGAGCATGTTACCCAATGGTTAGGAAAGAAGTTGATGAAAGCAAGATCATGTAATGACCTAAACCGAGGGTCGTGACCAATGTAAGGGTGTTGATGGGAGTTATGCTTTTAACCCATGCAAGCTTGAAATGAACAATTCATATCAAATACTCAGATTTACTGCATGAGACTCATCACCATGGAACTGTACGACAAACATGCATGAACATATCAAATAACATAGGATTATATCATATTAGTTTACATGTTCAAGTGCTCAAAATGCAAAAGCAATACATATCAAAATAACACAAATAGACCATCTTGTGGCAAGCATAAGGTGTAGCCATTCCATGGCAATTTTCAAAGTAAATGTCATTTAATACAAGACATAGCAAAATATTATCCATGATAGCCAAATATAAATGACCAAACCAAATAGGACTAGTGAAGTACAACTCAAAACAAAGGGCTGACGCTTACTGGATGCCATGTATTCACCTACCCAAGGATTACTAAAGGATTGGCTCTTCCCAAGGGATAACGAGCCAAGCAACTATGTATCTGCAAACAATTGCATCTTAAATGTGTGAGTTATAAACAACTTCATGAACAGATATGGGGAAAGGGAACAAGCAAAACGAGAGAGTATTTATCAAAGATACTTTTAAAAATAATGCTAGTAATCCATTTCAAACAATATCAAAGTTTGCCTTTCTACTATTAAAAATATTCAAAGAGTTTGGGAATTCAATCTCTGAATAAAATCAAACATCCCAAGGTGCGAGTTCTGAGTCAAGTATGAACAAGTATCCAAGAAACCTCAAATCATCCACTCGATGAGTACAACTCATTTAAAATGGTTTTATAAGTTTTTGTTGAAAATTCCATTCATAAGCCTTCGAAAAGAGAACAATACTTTGTAAAACGTTCAAGTATTTCTGAGAAAACAATTAATAAACATCGGGTTTAAAATTTTTTGTAAAATGTGTTGAGGAAAAACGAAGGTTTAGTTTCAAAATGAAATAGTGTTATTACCTTTAAAAAACCCTTAAAGAAAACTAATGGATATTAAAAATACCATAATTCATAATAAAATAAATATGCCAAGTCTAAATACCAAAGTCAAGGCAAATAACCAATCCAAAGATCAAGCTCTAGATGAATATCAAATCCAAATGCCAACATCAACTAACTACAAAACTCAAGCACCAAGGTCAAAACAAATATTAAATTCGAAGACTAGAGTCTAAACAAATACCAAATCCAAAGTCTAAATTCGAAACAATGTCAATACCAAAGTCCAAAATTCAAAACAAATATCAAGTTCCAATTCCATTGTATCCAATATCATTTCAACTATATCGTGGAGCACTAGGTAGCATGGACAACCAATCAAAGTGTGTCATAGCACCAAAGTGGTCGGATACATGAGAGTCATCAATCGTATATTAAAGGTGGTAAGATTGTATCAACTACTAATCAAAACCAAATAAAAAAGGTACAACTCTATTAACTACCCAATCAAAGCTAAGCATTGTGCACAATGGCTAGTGTTTACTGTCACTAGCTACAGGTCCATAACTCAAGTACGCTATGTTTCCAATTATCCAAATATTTGTCTCCAAAGGACAAGGTGAATTCATTTACCATACAAGATTTAAGGGTTCAAGCAAAATGAAGTCAAAGTGTGCAAAGTCCATTTCCAAGAAAAGGATCATCTCAATCATCAACACAATAGAAATTCGAAGCAAAGGCTACATCATATCATCAATCTCAAAGGCAAATTGACCCGATGCTAAGGTCTATGAAAATTTAGTCATTTCATTTCAAAATTTTGAATTTGCAATAATTCAACTAGTCACAAACAAACATAGATTTTTGAGGTATCAAATATTTGAAAGGCTTGTTCCCCATGCTCAAATCTAATTACATAATAACATATCTACATAGTATACATAGATTTCATAAAGCAAGCTTGAAACCATTTTTCATATCACAAAGTTCAAGCTTGAAACCATTTTTCTTATCACAAAGTTCATCAAAATACATTTTAATGCAAGGTTGTAGAATAAGCATACTTAATTACATAGAAATAATTAAAAACGTTGTATCTACCCACCTCTTGAAATGTGCGTTTTCATCTTGCACCTTTCGTCGAAGAATCTACTTCTTCAACAAACTCAAATCACTCCAATATCAGCTGGAAAAAAGGTTTAATAATCAATATTCTTAAAAGCCCATAAAAATTTCGTGGTACAATAAATACCCATTTCTAACTCTACTTAATCTTCATTTATACCTAATGATTTCCATCAATCGTTCATCCAAACGTCATACCTAATAAATAGAGAACTTATTTCACCTATTTTTCCTCCTTGGTGAGATTCAAACAAAAGGATCTAGACAAATCATGAAAACTTAGAAAAATTCTTAGCTTTTAGAGAGAGAAAACAAAATCACCAAAACTAAGTGTTTGGGAGTGAAAATCCTTACTTTTAGCACTTAGAATCTAAGATTTGTTGATGGAGTTTGTGTTGGTCCCATTTGAGTGCTAGAAGGGGGTGAATAACACTAAAAATATTTTTCTCAACCCTTTAGAGCTTGAAGAGCACTTAATCAACTAGATGATAGGATTGACTAGAACTTGAAGGGTAAAAAGAAAGGGACAATGCAAGAGTATTTATAGTGATTCGGTCCCCTTGACCTACATCCACTATCTGATCTCCCAATCAAGGATTTTCAAATCAATTTCAATAAACCAGTGGAATTAATAGCTTCCACCAAGCTTTTATAAGGTGAGTTTCTAACCCAAGTTTTAATCCCTTACAATAAGCTTTAGAGTGCTTCCTACACTTTAATTTCTCAAGAAAAAAAGGAAAAAGAAGTACAACTAAGTACCTTTACAAGTCTGAATAGATTACAATCAAGCTCAAACACTTTGTTTTTGGTTTTGGAATGAAGAACAAGTGTTTTGGTTGAAGAATATTTGGCTTTTTGCTCAAAGTAGCTCATTTCTCTTCAAATTTTCTTTCTTTGACCATTGGAGTTTGCTTTTATACTTGAAGAGTCAGATTTTTCAATTGGAGATAGTTTTTAGTTATTAGAAATAACTCTGATACACTTCTAGTCGTTATTTTGTTCTCCAGTGTGTAAATTCAAACAAGTAGACAGATTTTGGCAAATTAATTACGTGAGACCCTATCAAGCTCGATTAAAAGACGGTATTGTACCGAGTGGTACAACTAAGTTAAATCGAGCCTTGAACTACTTCAAATAGAAATTCTAAAAGGAGTTTGAAAATTCTAAAAACCCACAAAATGACTTAGAATAGTGATTCGGAGTTCAAGGTCCAGTTTGGAGTCCATCAGGAAAATTGACCGATTAGGGACAAAACGGTCATTTTGCCATTTGATGATAAAATGGAGATTTGTAGCCAAGATTTGATCACATTTGACCAAGAATAATTATATGAAATAAAATTATGATTATTGGAGTGTAAAATGATGTTTAGCAGTAAAAAATTGTGATTCTCGATATTTTTGGAGCACAAGGGCAAAATGGTAATTTTGCCACTAGAGGACTAAACGGGAATTTTTATAAAATGATTTTTGCCCCATTTGGTTAATATTGATCAATATTAGTGTTATTTGAGGTTGAAAAGTAGAAATAATGTGATTCCGGTACATTTCAGAGTATAGGGGTAAAATCGTAATTTTTTCGTCTGGGGGGCAAATCGGTAAATTTTCGCCCTAGCACTTGTCAAGACCAAGGATTTTAATTGTGGTAGGATTGGATAAATACTAGAATATTTGTGGTGGAAAATTAAGAAGAAAAAGTCAAAAAGTTAAAAAAAAAATTGAGCCAATAAGCACGTGACACGTGGCATGCTTGATTATTTTATTATTTTCTATAGAAATCAGCCCATTAAATCTCCAATTTTCTCACCATATTCGGCCTAGGCAACCAGCAACAAGAACAAAGGAAGAACAAAGGGAAAAACAAGAAAACCTAGGTGGAAATTCAAAGAAAAAGTGAAGAAATCAAGGAAACAAGATAGGTAAGTTAGAATTTCTATAATTCTCCTTGATATTTAGCTTACCCATGCTTTTGTTCTTGATTTTCATGGTTGAATATTGAGTTATCATGATGAATTCAATTCTGAAAAATGGGTATGGAAGAGGAATTGTTGTTGGAATAATTTGATTTTAGACTATGTTAGTGTTTAGGGGTAGTTAAGCATGGTTATGAACAAAAACACAAAAGAAATATTCAATTTCTCTAGGGTTCCTTCTTGGTCGAACCATGAGGGCTGAATATCAATGGGGGATTGTTTTTATTTCAAGGAAAATGGCTTGGAAAATGATGAATTAAGGTGAAACGATGATGTAGAAAAAAAAAATTCGGTGCTAGTGCACTAAATGACCGAATTTTTTATAAGGAACTGTGAGGGTTCTAATACTGAATTTGACTTTATTTAAATGGTATGTGGTAAGTTAAGGTATTAGAGGAGAAATGGATTAATTTGGAGGTGATTTGGATACAATCGCCAATTAATCAGGTGATCGGTCGAATTTAATCGATACTGTGATTAAGCGGTAATCGGACGTATTTTTGCATTTACATATCAAGCATTAGTAATTTAAATTAGTTTATATCAATTTAGAGACAATAGAGTAAATTCCTCGACTTTGTTATTTGTCAAGGTAGTGAGACGTCCGAAAAAGGCAAAGGAATTGCGCTTGAGGACTATTAGTCCGAGTGCACCCGAAATATGAATTTTGGACACCTGTGAGTGGACTGCTTCAAAACTTGTTTTGGGAAATATAATGTAATTGCCACCCATTTGAATGAATTATCAAGTTTTCATGAAAACAAGTGCCTTGGGAACGAGCTTTTGAAAAATGGTTTTATGTTGTAATATGTAATTGCTATGGATTCATGCACTATTGTATTATGATGATATATATATATATATATATATATATATATGAGTGTTGTGCATGATGAATAATATTGTATATAATGACTGTAACCGTCTGTGTGCATGAGGTGGAGAATGCACATGCCGGTGATGGTGGTGGCGTGAGAGATAGATGATGATAGTGCCCATGTGCACGATATGGGGGGATGTACACGATAGCACTAATTGTGCACGATGTGGGGGGATGCACATGATGGTGCCGGCTATGTGCACGATGTGGGGGATGTACATGAGTCGGGAGTGATTATGATGATATTGATGTTTGTTTATGTAATTATGCATATCTAGATTTATGAAATGAAAGCTCATGAATGTGATATATGGTTGACATATATGTGAAATTTGACACATTGTACTTTGAGAATTTTCATGACTTTTATGTTGATTTTGTTAGTTTAGCGGGATGGCTTTTTGTTGAGTGAGGAAAAATGTTTCTCTTGTTGCTCTGTTTTCGCGGCAGCGAAAGTCATGCTCGCTGTAGTGAGAAACTCTCGGGTTTGAGGACCTTTCACCAGAACTGGTTCTCGCTGCAACGAAAAACTTTCTGTTTCTGGATAACAATCTCGCTGCAGTGAAAAACTTTCTGTTTTGTCTCTTATCTTGTCCAATTGCTTCCCTATTTTTCACTTCTTTGCTACCATATCTAAGCATGGACTTCCAACATTTAGGACAAAATGAGTTAAGTTTAAAATGAGGGGTTTTTAATATGAATGGAACTAAATTGCATTGTTTTGAAACAAGTGCATCATGATTTTAAATTCTCCCTTGTTGATGTTGCTTGTTCCCTTCCTTGTTCACTCACTAGGTTTGTACTCACCATTTTCAAATTCATGTTTTCAGATCACGAGGCAGCCGGTAACTAGGATGAGGTGTCCTTGTAGACTTGTGTCCATCTTTTGGCAGGTGTCTTGCATTCGGTAGTTGTATATTCATCCAAGTCACTCCGCTGGAAGTCGAATGTTATTTTGTTTTGTATAGACGAACTTAATGTAAATTATTAGAATATATGTTGTAGACATTGTATGTAAATTTTTAAGGAGTAATGCCAGTACGAGTTGGCAATGTATATCACTATTTTGATTCAAAGTTATGAAATATGACTTAGTGATATTATATGGAATTATAAGTAAGATAATAGGCTTGCTTAGGTTTAGTGGATTACATCCATTGGACCCTTGCGCCGGTCATGGCCTGGAATTTGGGTCGTGACAAATTACATGCTGCTTTAACCAATTATAGCTTCTTTGCCTTGCACTGTCCTACTATTGTGTTCTTTGCTCTAACTGATTAAGAGTTATCTGTCTTCATATTTTTTTCTTCAACAGACTTCCTCTAACTGGTTATGGTAGGCTCTAACTAATTACAAACTTTCTGTTTTTCACTTCTCTTCATAATAGTCTTCCTCTAATTGGTTAGCTCTTCCCTTAACTAATTGAAGTGTTTCTTCCTTCAACCATAACTATTTAAAACTAGCTTTAATCGACTAGAAGATCTTCAAATTTTGAACTTCTCCTTTTTGGCTCCCTTCAACGATCAACAATATTTTCAAACTTGTTTTAGCACTTGAAGATACTAAGACCTTGTGCTCCAACCGATTAACCAGACCTCTTAATCGATTAATATATTTTTGTTTTGCTTCAGCTTATCACACAGCCATGCCTTGGCTGATTAAGGTCCCTTGATAATTAGTTACTATGTTCTATTTTTGTTCATTCTTTGCTCTTTCCTTCTTAACAGATTAACTCTTCATTAAACTTAGCAAGCTGCTTGTCTTGCTTTTAATTAACAGCTTTGTTAGGGGTATTAAATTAAATCCTACACACTTAAATAGTGAAGTTAGACATTAATGAATGAAGAATATTTTGTTATCATCAAAAACATATGGAGTCAACAATTTGAAGGCTTTGAAAGTTATGAAATTTAAGAGAAAATGGGTAGAAGCACAAAAAGGTAAGAGAGAAATGAGAATTTTGGAGTTTTAAGGCTTTTAAGCCGGTTTTAGGCTGACTGGGCAGCCTAGGATAGACTACAGAGGGTTTAGGGTTGACCTTGGACCAGAACATTTGTATTTCATCCATTTATTCTTCACAAGATCAACTATAAAGGGTCTATAGTTAATCTTGGACCAGAATGTCTGATTTGCACACATTTTCCTTTCACAGGATTGACGATCGATCCTGGACTAGAATGTTTGTATTTATTTTTAAATTTTCCTTTCATAAGATCGACTATAGAGGGCCTATAGTCAATCCTGGACTAGAATATATGACTTCCCCTACTTTTTACTTCACAAAGTCAACCTTCTATGCACTAAGGTCGACTTCATAGGTCCATATTTGCAAAAATCGTTCCTTTCAAGGTGTAATCCCATTCTAAATCCCTTCCACGGCCTTTAAAACTCTTAGTTGTGAATTCTCAAGGATGAAATTGAGGTTTTCAAGTCAATAAAAGCATTTCCTAAGCTCACCAAGTTAATTGTCTACTTTATCCAAGCAATAGAAACTATGGGTTTCACATTCTTCCCCTTCCAAGAAAAATTCGTCCTCAAATTTAAATCAAGAGTTACTTACCTCAGTCTTGAAATAGGTGGGGATACTTTGCGCGCATCTCATCCTCCGCTTCCCAAGTCACCTCTTCTTCAGAGTGGTTACGTGTTGTTGATTTCTCATGCAAGTGCACGTATCTTTAATAAGTAATATAATAGTAAGTAGAATTCGTTCTCATGGAGAATTGAATTAATTCCTAATTGCTAACTACTAAAATTTTAACACCCTAATCTTATCCAAACAACCTAATTATTAAAAAAATTGAAACTAATAACTAAAACTAATCTAAATCTATAAGCAAAATTATTTTATTAAATTCAAGTGATTACCAGACCTAAGATTATAATATCCCTCAATACTTCATCTGAATATTATCTCTCTCTCTCTCTCTCCCTCTCTCTCTCTCTCTCTTAACTCATTTTAATGGATTAAGTTGGTAACCTAGAGTCCCAAATTATTCACAAGCCTTCGTCGAATTTCTCAAAAAAATACCTTTCCAAATTAATTTACTATATGTCTATGCAAATTAAATTGAAGAAAGATTCACTAAGTTCGTGCTCTAATTTAGGCTATGTATGGCTTATGGGTGTATGTCTATCCTATATGCAAATCAAATCACCTAATCAACTAAGTGCATTCTATCATACACTATTCTATTCAAAGTCTACCTAAACCTCATTCGTCAAGGTTTAACTTAGGTTTCTAATTCAATCTAATTGGTGATCACGCAATTAGAAGCATTAAGAATAAAATAAAATAAACAACTTAAATCCTTCAAACATAAGCAAAACAAAGATAAATAAATCAAAGTACATATTAAGTTCAATCATAATTTTAGACAAACAATTTAGTTCCTCATCAAGTTACACATCATCATCAAGTTAAAGTTAATCATCAAAACCAAAATCAAGAAAATAAAATAATAACAAAAAGACAAAAGGAACCAAGAGTTGAATTCTTGATCTCTAAATCTTCTTGAATTCTTCAATTTCTTATTTAGCTCCAATGAAATTTTCTTTAATGATTTTGTGGCTTGATTTTCAGCTCTCAATCTGGTGTTTCGTTCTCTCCTCTAAGAGTCTTTTGAAAGGTTGTTTTTATAGTGCTTTGAAGTTAGGCCAACTTGGGTGAAGAAAGAATTCAATTTGAACTAGAATCTCCTCATTAGACTATGTGGGCCGCTACCTACTTCCTCCAAAGTTGCGGCCTTGACCATTTAAATAACAGAAATCTTAATTGTTCTATGACTATTACAATGCTCTAATTTTGAAAAGATTTTTGACCACTTTTCATGTTAAACTAGACAAAGTGGTAAAGATGAAAGTTGTCGCTTTTTCTCTTAGCTTTCCAATAGTTCAAGATTCACTTCATTTGAAGCTCTATACAGAGAGTTATGGCTGAAATACCAAAACATGTGTAGTGGAGGTCTACACCTTGAAATTGCTCTTCATCTTCCATTAAAGTTCTTCTTTCATCCAACACCTACAAAAGTACAAATAAATCAATAACAACCTATCTTAATCACATTAACACCAAATTAAGCATAAAATTAACTAACATTAGATTGACACACTTAAATTAACTAATTTAAAGTAATTGAATAAAATTTACTAATTTCTATGCATTACTACAAGAACTAAGCTAAATTACTATCAAAATTAAGTCCAAATAACTTTATATCATCAAGTTATCACACCTCCAAACTTAATACTTTGCTAGTCCTCGAGCAAAATATAGAAAAAAACTAACTTACAAAAATCAAATTCAATTAATGAAAACTAAAATAAATATTGTACTACTACCACTACTACTAGAGATAAAGTGCGCCAACTCAATGACTCCTTATAATTTTCTCAAAAGTATGTCTATTAATCATTAACCTAAGGAAAAATATAGGCATCATTTAAATTCATGTTTCAATTCTAATGCAAGCACATTCTCAATTGGATTTTCGTGTGTGTGTGAAAATTTTTATCAAGAATATCATGATATTCGTATCAGTTTATGCCAACAAATATTTCAAATTAGTACTAAATTTCATAGGTTTACTTTTCATCTCTCTCTCCACTAATGTAGACTAATACAAAGCTAGGGATCGATAGGACTTAATAAAGCTTGTAATGTATGGCTAGGGTCAAGGTAGGATAAAGGATATTAAGGTGGCTCAAATCACCCTAAGCACTTAATTATTCTAGGACCTATATATAGAGCTATATTTGCCTTCTCCTAGCACACCTTGTCTGTCACATTTGAACTTTTCTTTTTTTTTTCAACATATTTTTTTTCACAATTCCACACCCCCAAACTTATTTTCTATGTATTATAGGTAGTGGGGTTATTTTTTATATTTTGAACTTTATTTTTTTTCACATCAACATCACTTTTCCACCTTTTTCAACATTTTGCTCAATCTATATTTCCTAAAATAATATACATGCTTAGGAGTAAGGGTTGCAAAATTGGAAAATTAATTTTAAGGCTAAGCTCAATTATTATGTAGTTAAACAAAGAAAAGGAAAATTAGGCTTAAAAGGGGTATACTAGGGATAAAAATTTAACAACGTAGGCCTTTTAGACTCAAACGGTCCAAAGATGGCCTAAATCATCTCCCAAACTAAGTATTGCCTAGGATTTCACATCAAGAGAAAATCAAGAAAATTTTAAAATTCATGACATAATCTAAAATTATCAATATAAATATTCTCTAGATATTCAAAATAATTCAAAGTAAAAGATGTAGCGCTTAAAATTGTGGAAATCACATTCTAACAATGATATTTAACAAAAGCATTTAGGATGAATCCACACAAAAACCTTATTAACCAAAAGCTAAGAATTCAAGACAACTAGTTATCATCATTGAATAGAGAAGTTATCAAAAAAATTGGCACAACTTTACTTTAGATTCCTAAAATTCAAACAAGTAATAAATTCATTTTCCAACTAATCCTAAATTATTTATAAAAAAAATATGCATGCAAATAAATTTAAGTATAAAACTTCCACTGAATATTCATCACCAAAAGAATAAATTCACCCCTCCAAACTTAAACTAAACATTGTCCTCAATGTTAGAAAAAATAAAAGAAAGGTAAAGAATACTCCCCTGATGGTTGGATGAATTCGGAGAAGCATTAATCCTCCTCCTCGTTGTCATCATCCTCTACATCATTGTCCTCATTTTCCTCTACCTCATTAGCACCCCTAAGAGGATTAGGTGTTGGTGGAAGAGTAGACATATCAATTACCATCAAGGCACCATAAGCTCGAAACATGTGATCCATATGTTGATCACATTGGGTCTAATAAGTCATTTGTCGCTCAAATTGTTGCCCAAGATTCTCAACTAGGTGCTCAAGTGTGAAACCTCAACCCTTATACGCTTATAACGAGGCATAGGCGTAATAACCAGAGCTAGGGGTAGTTTCGTCATTTCTTCTAATAAGTTCCCAAAAGGAAGTTTTCTGATATTTAAGGTCTAAATAATCATAAAGACCAAATAAATGATGTATAGTGAAGAAAACACGAAGAAAACTAGAAGTTTCAATAATTTTCACCACAAAGGCAAAATGGTCATTTTTCATCTCGGGTCAAAATTTTTAAGTTTCGTAAACCCGAGCATGTCTAGACCATTATGGACTTGTTTTAGTATCAAAAGAGTAAAAAGATTGCACTAAGGATTGAAGGAGAACAAGTTAATGTGCTAAGGGCATTTTCGTAATTTCAAGTGGAATGGATAAGCTTGAGCTATAAATATCTTTTTCTTCCAGCAGCTTCTTCTCTTTCTTCTTCTTCCATCTCACGTTGCTTCCATCCTCCATGAAAGCATGGTTGAAAACTTCATAACTTTCTCTCTTTAGCTCCAAATTTCATGCTTTTGCCCACTCTTTCATACGATTTTTCATGCTCTTCCACTTTTACACCTTAAAACCCTCAAAAAGTCTTTGTTTAGCACTTTCTCTCACTAGTTGAAAGTTTTAGAGAGAGAAAGAGAGAGCTTCCATAGTAGTCTAACAATTTTTGGAAAGAATTTCAATTATAAAGCTACCAAGGTGAGTAGTGAACTATAGTTGATTTTTAAGTGTTGAGAATGTCTAGTAATTAGAATTGTGAGAGTTTATTTGTTTGGATTATTATTCATTTTAATGTGACTAGAGAATTGCAAACAATAGCCATTTAATGGTGGTTGGAAACTAGTTAGGAATGACTAGTAGAACCCAATTTAGAAAATAGTTTTGGAATGGTATTAATGCCAATTTGGGTTGGTTGTGATGTAGTGTGTATAGGTTCCAACAAGGCTTCATAAGTCCATTTGGAGCATTAGTTGAGATTAGAGTCAAGCAAAAGAATCAACAAGACCGGTGAGTGAACAACCTTCAAACTTTTTTTGGGGAATATAATGTATTTGCTACACATTTGAATGAATTATCAAGTTTTTCATAAAAACAAGTGCCTTGGGAACAAGCTTTTGCTAAATGGTTTTATGTTGTGATATGTGATTGCTATGGATTCATGCACTATTGCATTATGATGATATATATATGTGTATTGTGCATGATGATTGATATTGTGTATGATGACTGTAACCGTGTGTGTGTGCATGATGTGGGGGGATGCACATGCCAATGATGATGGTGGCGTGAGAGATGGATGATGATAGTGCCCGTGTGCACGATGTGGGGGGATGTACATGATGGCACTAATTGTGCACGATGTGGAGGGATACACACGATGGCGTCGGGTATGTGCACGATGTGGGGGGATGCACATGAGCCGGGTGTGATTATGATGATATTGATGTTTATCTATGTATTATGCATATCTATGCTTATGAAATGAAAGTTCATGAATATGATATATGATTGAAATGCATGTGAAATTTGGCATGATGGATCTTGAAAAATTCTTATTTTCTTGCAAATTGATCTTTATTGCAGCACCAAATGGATTTTTGTGCAAAGGAGGCCCCTTGTCAAGCCCGACTCTACAATATGTTTATTATGTCATTCTTACATAAAAATGCATGTTTGCTTACTTGGGTACCTCAAAAATCGTTAAAGCATAGTATTGTACCAAATGGTACAATTAAATTGAATTAAGCCTCAAACTAGTCCAAATTGAGATTTTAAGATGAAATTGAGAATTTTAAAACCCCAGAATGACTTAAAATGGTGATTCAGAGTTCGAGGACTAATTTGGAGTCAAATTGAAATTTTCATGAGCTAAGGGCAAAATGGTCATTTTGCCACCTGAGGTTAAAAATTGGAATGTTGGAAGAAGTTTTTGATCAAGATTGACTATTTAGAACATAATTTGAGTTTGAGAAGTGAAAAATTTTAATTCTGACATTTTTTCAAGCATAGGGGTAAAATAGTCATTTTGCCACCACAAGGGCAAAATTGTAATTTTATACCACCCAACACTTGTCCAGCACATGTATTTTACCCAATATTATCATGGATAAATGAGAAAATTTAAATGGTGGAGAGAGATTGCTTAATGGCTAAGTATGACACATGGACCAATGGAATGGTGACATGTGTCAAATTTATATCCATTTATTTTTTGGCTTAAAAATCAGCATAAAATCAGCCCATTTCTCTTCATATGGCCGGGCAAAGGAAGAACAAAAAAAGAAAAGAAAGAACAAGAACTCTAGGGTGAAAATTCAAGGGAAAAGTGTGAAAATTCAAGTAATTAAGCAATCAAAGGTAAAATTTCTTGATTTTGACTTGTGATCTACCTTTCCCATGCATTATTTTGCATTTTCCATGGTTGAATCACAAGATATCATGAAGGATTCATGGCTTACCGAATTTAGAGAGAGAAGATTTGATGATTTATTTGGTTAGATTTTGAGATATTTTAGTGTTTATAGTTGATTTATCATGTTTGGAAGGAAAACAAGAAAAATCACATGTTCTTCATGGATTCTTCATTGGTCGAATTTTCCATGTAGAGTGTGGATGATGATTTTGATTTTATTTCAAGTGAATTGGTTAGGAAATGATGAATTACGGTGAGAAAATCAAGTAGGAAAAATCATAGTATTGATGCACCCACCATGGTCGAATTTTCCAAGAGAAAATGTGAGGATGATTTTGCCATATTTCAAGTTATTTAATTTGTGTTTGATGATTTGGAGTATTGGGAGAAAAATGAAATTATTTGGAATTGAATTGGACATATTGGCCAATTAATAGAGTGATAGATCGAATTAGGCCAATACCATGTAATTTAGGTACACAATTGAATTTGTATAGAACCCCGTGTTTAGACAATAATCCAAACAATTTGCATCCCATTTCATACATTAGTATAAAGCCTGAATTGGTTTTATAACAATTTAGCATAATGTAGTAAATGGCTTATTGTGCATTATGTCTAGGTGATGAGCATTTTGGCAAAAGTAAAGAAATAGTACCTAAGGATCAAGAATCGGAGTACTTGGAATTCGACTCTCGAAATTGTGAGTAACCTTATATCATCTTAATTATCTAAAGTATGTTTTATTCAATTTTGTGAATTTTATGGAAAATGAATTAAATGATTAATTTTTCTGTTTTTATAAACAAAATGTGATTTAATGACATGATTTCATAAAATTGTTTTAAAATTGAATGATGATTTGAAAATAGAGTAATTGAAGACTGTTTTTATGTGTTGTAAATTCATGATTCTAATTGATTGGCTTATGGCAATATTGGCATGAATGGTTGATTTGATAAATGTGTTAGAAATGTATAAATTGTTGATTTGCCTTGAAAGGCTGTAAAATAAAATAAAATAATTGCCATGTCATGCTATTGCAAATTTTATTGTATGGTGGGTTTAACTTGCTGCAGTGGGTGGGTTTTCTGTGGACCAGCCTATTAGAAGGGCACGGAATCCCGTTATATTTTACCTTGGTTGGAGAGGCGAGTAGGGTAACTCCCGAGGTATAACTTTAGAGTTCACTTCACGCTAAACCACCACGTGAGGGTGAACTCAACCAACGCCAAGGAACGGCTATGTTTTCAAAATAGAAACATGATTTATGCGTACATAACTTTTTAACGGCCTTGGCGGACTCGGTTGGGATAGCCCTCGATCAAGGTATCCCTGATAACTGGGTATAAAAATGATTTTGGCACGAGCCAAAGTTTTAAGAAATTCATAAGCCATGTTGATTACTCGATTTATATGAATTGATTTTATTTGGTTAAAACAAGTTGAAAGGTGATGAATTACAGTATGCTAATCTATTTTATCTATCTCTATTTACTCAGCTTTAGATATTTTAGATGGTATTTGTTTACTCACTGGGATTATATAATCTCACCACCCTTCTTTCCACCCATTTCAAGCTCAGAATAGGTTTTAGATAGCTGATTTCATCGAGCCTACCATTAGATTTGCATCCTCCAAACTGTAGGTTCACACTCTTCCTTACTTTTAGTTATTTGGGGGCCCACTGGTTATTGTAAATTAAATTAAATACTCTGGCTTACTATATTACAGTATGCATGAATTTATTTTGCTTTTACGCTGCCATAAAAAAATTTATTTACGTATAACTCTAAAAATATTATTTTATAAGAAAATAGAATATTTTATTGAATATTTCTTTTATTTTTTATTTATATGCAAATAATCATAATGTTATTTTAAATGAAGGTTTTAGATGTTTAAACTTATATTTTATTATGAATTATGTGTTTTGTACTCACATACTACATTTTTAACAGGTTTCAAAATTTTTAGGAAAAAATGACTAAAATACCCCTGTGAGACGAAAATTATTTTTTTATTGTTTTAAGTTGGAAATAGTTTAAAATCTTTTAGAATGTGATATTTAGCAATGGTTACTCACAGGGGAAATGAGAAATTGATATTAAAGCCTTGCAGGGTTTTGGTTGACATTTCGAGTAATGAGTGTCAATCGGGACATCGCGGCACTTGTCAAGGCCTCGAGGGGAGTTCCGGGTCGTGACACCCCTTTTTTCACTTAGGTGCCCTGCTTCTTGCTGCAGCAAGAATGCTTTCTCGCTGTAGCAAGAAACATTCTGTTCTGGCAGCAGAAAACTCACTGCAGAGAAAATAAATCTCGCTGTAGCAAGAAACTCTCGGGTTTTGATGCAGTGCCTTCACTTTGATAAATATTTTGACCACCTTCCCATCCGAACTGGGAAAAGTGGTAACATCAAAGTTGTAACCCTGCCTCTTATCTTTCTAATGGTCTAAAAATAAGGTCAATTGAACTTCTGTAGCTAGAGATATTCCAAAAAAAGGAAACATATGCAAACTAGTACTGTTTCTCTCTGCAGCGAGAATGAACTTCGCTGCAGTGAGAAACATTTTGTCCCACATGCTACCCTATTCGATTTTTGACATATTTTTCACCCATTTAACTTCATGGATTGATCATGGGTTGTTGCCACACTATGAGGTTATTAATCAAAGTTTGAAATGAAGGGTTTTTAGTAAGAAATTAAATCAATTGCATTGTTTTCGAAACAAGTGCATCATGATTTCCAAATTCTTCCTATTGATTGCTTGTTCCCTTCTTATGTTCACTCATTGAGTTTTATACTCACGTTTTTAAAATTCATGTTTTCAGATTTGGAGGCAGTTGGGACCTAGATTGAGTTGCACACATATGCTCGCTTTCTTGGTAGGTACTAAGGCATCTCAGTAGCCGCATCTTCACTGTGGTCACTCCGCTGGAAGTCAAGAGCCATTTTGTTTTATGAGTACATTCATGTGATGTAAAATACTAAGATACGTGTCTTAGATGAAATATGTATATTTTAACTATTAATGCCACCATGAGTTGAAATGTTAACATCATTTTGGGTTTATATTAATGAAATTCTTGATTGCTATAGCCCATTATTAAAGTGATTATAAGTTGGAATTATGAAAGGTGACTTGAGAATATTTGATGGGATGTTAAGCAAGACTACATAATAGGCTTGCTTGGGCTTGGTGGGCTATGCCCATTGGGCCCAAGCGCCGATCATGGCCCAAAATTTTGGGCTATGACAAAGTTGGTATCAGAGCTCTAGGTTTAGTCGAGTCCTAGGGATTCTTGTGTCAGTCAACGTAGTTGTCGGAGTTAATGTAGAGTCTTGTTTATGGTTTGTGACTACAGGACAATTCATAGACAAGAGGCTATATGAGCTCGTATTCCTGGTAACCTACCCTCTTGCTAATGGTCATAAGTGGTACCGTTGTCCAGGTTTAAGATACCACTCGAGATACGAGCTGTTGTTGAAAGATTTTAAGCAAATGCTCCTAATGAAAGGCTAATGTAATAACAAATTCCTCCAATTAAAGATGGAGGAAATTGGAGTTGGACTAATAGGTCCATAATGACTTATTCATTTAGTGGAGTTATAACTTAAGCCCATAATTGTCAATGGGAAGAAATTTGATGAACATGGATGGTATTTGAGGTCAATATAAAAGAGCCCATGTGATAATGGTAATAAAGGATATACTTTGATCGGAACAAATAGCGATGATTGAGATTCACTTGAAGCTTGTACATCTAAGTATTAAGGGAGGAGTAAATTGATACCCACGTGCACGAAGGCAAGTGCACTATGTTGATTAAGCTTGCCCTGCCCTTATATATAATGGAGTCGGACTTCCAAAATATTTTATATGCGAAAATGTGCTGAATATGTGTGTAGTAGCCTAGATGGAGTTGGTTTTGATTCTAATTAAGTAACTATGAGATTCCAAGGCTTGAATTGAATTATTGTGGTTTATGGTTATAATTGTATGAATTAGCTCAAGGGTAAAAATCATAGATTAATATAATTGATGTATGGTCATGAAGTAAAAGGCTAGCAAATGATCTACTCTAAGGATGAGCTTGAATTTTGCTATGCTTAGTGTGCAGCCGAAGGATTAAAGGACTAGATTGGATTTAGTAGTTTGAAATTAAATGACATGGAAATGACAAATTTAGTCTAAGTGCCATATGGAGTTCTATATGAAGATTGATATATGAATTGCTTTGAAGGTCAATTTAAAAATATAGTTGGTTCAATATGCAACCTATGATGTAAATGATTTGTCTTGAATGTGACTTATCCAAAGCTAAGGGACTTAAAACGTGTGGATTTTCGGATATGCTCTAAGAGGAAGTTTCTGCATCCCAAGCTTAAGAAATTTTGATCTTATGACTGCAAAGGCAAGATACAAAAAAGTTATGTGAATTGTTTATCTTATGGATGTAATTGGTTAAGAATTGATGAGTAAAGTCAAGATCTTAACACTAAGTGGTGTACAATTTGATATATGTGTACCTAAGAGTAAATTTGGAGATCATTACTTAATCAATTTGCACTGAATGTTGTGGTAAAGGTATATGAATGTTAGTAGTGAAGTATGCCCAAGGTGAGATATGTTGAGACTAATGTTCCAATTGCAAACTTGTGATAGAAAGCTAGTTTTGCAAATTGTGGTTTTTATGACCATGAAAAATATGGAGGTTATCAATATGTAGGCATACACTTGGAGTTGTACATCTTGTGATCCCCATGCATCATATGGAAGGAGATATCCCATATGAGAGTTTATCTTGATTTATGGTTACATGCCTATGGGCTTGGCATGAGATTGAGAATGCCCTGGCATAAATGTGGAATGTATTGTGAAAGGTTGAAAAGCCACATATACCTTAACAAGGTTAATAACATGAATGAGGGGGAAATATGAATGTTGATATGCTGAGCATAAAAAGCTTAAGGATAATTAATGCAATTATACTAAGTTAGATGGTATGATCCTAACTAAGAGCAAGGACACCTTGGGAGATTTTAAAATAATGTCCAGTGGGGTCAGTGAGCTAAAGTGTTATCGGGCATACAATAAACGATTAAAGTTATGAGTGGCTTTGAAGATAAGCCTTTGATTGATTAAGTTCTCAATGGAACCCTATTAAAGGAAGTGTTTAAGTGTTTTGGAAATGTATGGAAAAGCATAAGAGAATATATTAGCTTGACTTGCTATAAGAGGTCGAATTTGGATGGCCATGAGTAGCTTGTGAACAATCAAGTAGTGTAAAGTATGTGCTCATAAAGGGAGCTATGATTGGTAGATAAAGGTGGAACTTTAGAATTTCATTGTCATAGTTATTAGATTATATTTTGTATTATAATATAGTGCAAAACATCAATGATGAGGTTGTGTTCAATGCTTTAAGCCTTGAACTATAAAATATGGACATGTATCCACCTTATGAATACCCTGATAAGATAAATTCGAAAGACTTTTCATAATGAGAAAACATTAAAGCTCAAAGACCAAATGGCTATACAGTCAAGTTGGGCTCGTGACTGACATATCACATAAGTATGAAGATATGATACAAGCATAAGTATACTTGGAAATACTAGTTTGAGGCAATGATTATCCTATTGTTTTGTGGACTCGATGAGGTTCTGGTCTCGACATAACTGTAGACGAAAAGCATAAATTGTGAAATGTGCTTCCTCATAAGTTCCAATTTATTTTGAGTAACTATCAAGATAAAGTGCCTGATAGGGATAGTGGAAGGTTGAATTATACTTCAAATGTTGAGAAAAAGAGGGTGACATGGTTTGATTAAATGATACTACCCTTGGTAAGGGAATAGAAATATGTTATGGGAATTACGAAAATCTACTTAGAAAAAAAAAAGGATGATGATTTGAAAATTCACGTACTCATATATGAGTAAAGATTTGGTAATGAGACATGACCTAAAGTTGGAATACTACAATATAAATTTTGACTAAGAAGATCAACTAATAAAACAGTTGGTGTTTGGAGATGGTGCCAATTAGTGGTTGACTCTTGTATGAGAATGGAATATTGAAATCAGCTTTGTGTATTCACCACAAATGATGAGCATGATCTAACCAACCAAGAGAAGAAATGATTCTAAACTTGATTATTGATTATTTTGGTTTTACAGATGACTTATTGAGCTTGATATGCCTAAGGCTATTCAAAGTTAAAATTTTTGGAAATATATCTGTATGGATATATATGTTGCATATTGGTATAAAAGCTCATGCGGAGTTAGTTATAATTTGATTCGATGATGATATTCTATCAATGGTTATAGTGCTAGACAATGATTAAGATAATTTATTGCTAATTTTGGTAGTGAACAAGTGGATTATAATGCTATTAGCTTAAAAGTAAGTGTTTATACTTTTGGTATGAGTTCATCAAATTCTATTATATCATGATAAAACTTGGTGTTTTGATATAGCCTGAGAGGCTTGGTATATGACCTAGCTTAATTGTGAGCTAGAAATTGTTAGGCTATTATGAAGTACATAAATAGAAAAGTATGACATGAATTTAATATCCTAAGGCCAATGAAAAATGATGTATCAGTTTTGGTATAGTTCTAATATATAGTTTTGATATATGAAGATTTGGGGAAAAGTTTATAGCTTATGCATGGAGGTGTGCATTTGAATTCATGTAATTAAAGATGTAAAATCTGCCTTGATTGGCATAAAGCCCATGATTCAAAATGGAGGATTATAGATTTAATTTTCTAAGGTAAAAAGGGCTAAAGAAGTTAATTTCGGAAAGGTCTTAGTAAATGATTCCTTGATTTTAAAGTGCACTTAAGGAAAGATAAATGTTGAATTCATCTTCAGATTGAAAAACTAATGAGGCCATGAGATCTGGCAATTGGAATAAATTTGAGGAATTTTAAGTTAGATATGTTGTATGTGATTGATGATGAATAAACTAGCTATGACATTGGAAATATAGAAACGGTTAGTAATCAAGATAAGACTTGGAAAAGAACTTTAAAGGAAAATTTTGAGCAACTTTAACCTTGAGAGCTTGAGTTATTGATTAAAGAAATTAGTTAAGATCATAAGGATGTATGTGAATGTCATGATTTATTGAAATGCCTCGTGGTATAAGTTAAGATTTATCTAATGAGCACTTGATCATGAAAGTATTGGAATTTGTTTTTGGGAATATGGTTACTAATGGTTACCGGATTTGAATCATCCGTGATGTTAAACATATATGAATAAATAAAGAGTGTTTGATCCTTATGTATTATGAAATGCTTGAATGGAATTTGTATGGAGGTATGTGAAACGGAAGAGAGGTTGGTTAACCATTTAGACCCATAGTCAATGGTGGAATAAATGCTTGAATGTTGGAAGGTTTGATAAAAGATCAAAGTGGAGGAATTGTGGATGGTTAAGTAAACATGCATGATTGATGATTTAAAGATGATTTGATTGAGGTGTGACCAGAATTAATAGCATATTTGAATTTTCTTCATAAGATAAAGAATGATATTGTTTTGATCCAACAAGAGTAGTACACATAATTATATATTATGACATCGTTGACTTTTCTATAAAGATTGGAAGTTGATATAATGCATAAACCAAGATTCCATGTTAAGAATGCCCGACGAGAGTGATGTGGCAGAACTTGAGAACTTTGATTATTCACCCTACGTCGATTTGAATTCGAGGAGGTAACATGGGAGGCCGAGGAGGAGATGCAGACGAAGTAGCCCCACCTCTTTGATGCTTAGAGGTACGTTACCTTATAGTTAAATTTAAATTCGGGGATCGAATTTTTATTAGTGGGGGAGATTGTGAGACCTCAACCCCTATAGGCTCATAACGAGGCATAGGCGTAATAACCCAAGCTAGGGGTAGTTTTGTCATTTCCTCTAATAAGTTCCTAGAAAGAACTTTTCTGATATTTAAGGTCTAAATAAGCATAAAGACCAAATAAATGATGCATAATGAAGAAAACACGAAGAAAACTAGAAGTTTCAATAATTTTCACTACAAGGGCAAAATAGTCATTTTTCACATCGGGTCAAAATTTTTAAGTTTCGTAAACCCGAGCATGTCTAGACCATTATGGACTTGTTTTAGTATCAAAAAAGTAAAAAGATTGCACCAAGGATTGAAGGAGAACAAGTTAATGTGCTAAGGGCATTTTCATAATTTCAAGTGGAATGGATAAGCTTGAGCTATAAATATCTTTTTCTTCCAGTAGCTTCTTTGTAAAGACCCCTCCTTAGTCGCTACCGATGTCCGAGACCTCCGAGAGATCCTGCTAAGTCTCGAACAAGCCTGAAAATTTTTTTTTCCATAACTCATTGTACATTTTTACTAATCCGTACTAGTATTTGAACCATATATATATATATATATATATATATATTTATAACTTAAAATTTCACAAGAAGCATAGCCATTAAATTTTGACTTTAAATCATAATATCACAATTAAATACATTGAGTTCAAGAATCTAAAATTTATGTTTTTATCAAAACTAATATTTGTTTACATAGTAAAATCAAAGTACTACAACTCAATCTCTAACAGTGAAGCAACTCAGAATAAAAGGCCATGAGATGCCTTTACCTATTTACGGTGAGCCGAACGCACTGATGATTACTCGTTAGGTCGATCCTTGTCTGCAAAAGAGGGAAAAGAGGGGTGTGAGTCTCACAGACTCAGTGATCATCGGCTCCGTGAGTAGGGCGTAGATGGGAAACAAGCAATAGCAGATCAGTTGAATATAAAAATACAGGATTACAAAAACAATTTATTTCGAATAGGAGTTTGTGCCTTATATGAAAAACTGAGGATTTCTTATGCATTGTAAACACTTCAATTGGTAAATCAACCAAGGTAGATAAAAACTTTACTATAAAACAGATCAATAACCTTATTCAAGTCAATCATTTTAAATATTGAATTAAAATAATTTTACATGAAGAAAATTTCGTCGTCAAAATCAATTGACATTTTACTCAAATCAAATCAGTATATTCGGCAACCTCCCATGAAATCGAATGTTAATCAAACTCATACGTAAATCATAAATCACCTCGCACCGGAGGAGTTAAAATTCATTTCACCATAAAAATAAGGGGAGCTGCAGAAAAACCGTTAAATTCTGTTTTCACCATGCAAAGAAATATGAGTTTAAAAACCTAGAGATGCCACTCTTGAGTAGGGAATGAAAATAAACCTGTGGTCTCACTACCACGTAATAACATCTGGGAGCATCGCTTCCACCGGATTCCCATGTGCCATGGCAGTCTCACGATGTTGGCCGACATCGGAGAAGCAAACGGTCGTAACTGTGTAATCATCTAGTGGCCTAGCCATGCATACATATATCACAGGCCGTGGCCCCAACCATGCCTAACCGTCTGTCGGTGACCCAATGGTTCTCTAGCTAGAGCTCACTCATGCACGAGGGTCACACTTAACCGAAGTGACAACCGGCCTACTCTCGAATCTCTCAGTTTGTAAAACGATTTTGAAATTGTATTATGTCCTTAAAAGCTCGTCTCAAAATTATTTCCAAAGTATTCAACACAAGGTATGATAAAATCTATTATCATTTTCATAAAATAAAATTTGTGCATGAATTTCGAAACAATAACTCGCATGGTAACTAAACATTATAATCATGGATGCACACTGCACAAATATAAGGCACAGATTTTGAGGCAAAACAGTGCGAAGGGCTTGTTTCCCCATTTTGGAAACACTTTACATATAATTTATACATATATGTTCAAAACGATTTCTAAACATAATTTGCATTCACAATTCTCTAAAATTGCTACCAGCACATGCTATCCACAATTTTCGCATTTAAAATAAATAATACCTATAAATATATATTTACAAAAATTTTAAAATGGACACCCCCTACTCACCTCAAAATAGCGGGATGTTACGTCGCTATTAATTCAAAGGCGTATCGAGCTACTCCTTCTTACCAGTAGTTCGTTATTTCCTTCAACCTTTCACCATAGTGCACCATTTATTTATTTCTCCTAAATATTAAAACCCACATAATTAATATATCTATTTTTTATTCTAACATCATTATTATATATATTTTTATTATTTTCTTACCTTTCTTTCCCGTTTCTTCCTCTCTCTTTTACTCGTTTTTCTCTTCCTTTCTTCTCCCTCCTTTCATGCACCAATTGACTGCACTTTCTTCCTCTTTTTCTCTCACCGTCAGTAGCTCTCAACCTTCACTATTGGAGGCTTGAAGCCTCCTCTCCACTTCCACCATTGGTCAGCTCTAGATCAGTCCAAAGAACTCAAATTTTCTCTCTTTTTATTCAGCCATTTTGTCACCAAAAACCAAGCTCTCTCTCTCTCTCTTTTCGTCAACAACTGCAACCCAACTCTTTCTCTTTTTCTTTCCTCAAAATCCAACAGTAACTTAGCTTTCTTTTCCCTTAAAATTTGTAGCAAAAATCTCCTCTTTTGACTCCTCTAAGTGGCAGCACAAATCTCTCTTTCTCAACTTACTCTTTCTTTTTTTTTTTCCTCCTTTCTTTCTCTGCTTCTCTCGTTTTTTAGCCGACCTTCTCTCCCTTTTTATTTCTCTCCATTTGCTTCTGTTCAGAAGGAAAAAGAAAGAATAACTTTCATGTGGAAGCGAGAAAAGAATGGACATGACAACTTTTGTCCTTTTCTCCCTTCTTTCATTCAATCTTTCTTTCTTTTTTGTTACTCTTTGCCGGCCCCTACCATCATTCACCATAAAAAGAGATAGTTTTTATTATTTTACTATTACTTTGACTCTTAATAAGTCACATGCAGCCATCCATTCTTATCTTCTCTCTTTTCATCTTTGTTTCTTCTTTTCCTTATTCAATTCTTTCTTTCCTCTTTTAAATGGCCAGCCCCCCACTCTTTTATGTCTTCCATTTCTTGTTCAATCACTTCACACAAATAAATTTGCTTGACTACTATACGGGATTATGGGGTGTTACATTCTTCATTCTCCAGTAGCTTCTTCTCTTTCTTCTTCTTCCATCTCATGTTGCTTCCATCCTCCATGGAAGCATGGTTGAAAACTTCATAACTTTCTCTCTCTAGCTCCAAATTTCATGCTTTTGCCCACTCTTTCATACGGTTTTTCATGCTTTTCCACTTTTACACCTTAAAACCCTCAAAAAGTCTTTGTTCAAAACTTTCTCTCACTAATTGAAAGTTTTAGAGAGAGAAAGAGGAAGCTTCCATAGTAGCTTGACAATTTTTGGAAAGAATTTCAATTATAAAGCTACCAAGGTGAGTAGTGAACTATAGTTGATTTTTAAGTATTGAGAATGTCTAGTAATTAGAATTGTGAGAGTTTATTTGTTGGGATTATTATTCATTTTAGTGTGACTAGAGAATTGCAAACAATAGCCATTTAATGGTGGTTGGAAACCAGTTAGGAATGACTAGTAGAACCCAATTTAGAAAATAGTTTTGGAATGGTATTAATTCCAATTTGGGTTGGTTGTGATGTTGTGTGTATAGGTTCCAATAAGGCCTCACATGTCCATTTAGAGCATTAGTTGAGATTAGAGTCAAGCAAAAGAATCAACAAGACCAGTGAGTGAACTGCCTTCAAACTTATTTTGGGGAATATAATGTATTTGCCACACATTTGAATGAATTATCAAGTTTTTCATAAAAACATGAGCCTTGGGAACAAGCTTTTGCTAAATGGTTTTATATTGTGATATGTGATTGCTATGGATTCATGCACTATTGCATTATGATGATATATATATGTGTATTGTGCATGATGATTGATATTGTGTATGATGACTGTAACCGTGTGTGTGTGCACGATGTGGGGGGATGCACATGCCAGTGATGATGGTGGCGTGAGAGATGGATGATGATAATGCCCGTGTGCACGATGTGGGGGGATGTACACGATGGCACTGATTGTGCACGATGTGGGGGGATGCACATGAGCTGGGTGTGATTATGATGATATTGATGTTTATCTATGTATTATGCATATCTATGCTTATGAAATGAAAGTTCATGAATATGATATATGATTGAAATGCATGTGAAATTTGGCATGATGGATCTTGAGAAATTCCCATTTTCTTGCAAATTGATCTTTATTGTAGCACCAAATGGATTTTTGTGCAAAAAGGCCTTTTTTTTCACTTAGGTGCCCTACTTCTTGCTGCAGCAAGAAACATTCTATTTTGGCAGCAGAAAACTCGCTGTAGCGAAAATAAATCTCGCTGTAGAGAGAAACTCTTGGGTTCTAATGATGTGCCTTCACTTTGATGAAGATTTTGACCACTTTTCCCTCCGAACTGGGAAAAGTGGTAAACATCAAAGTTGTAACCCTACCTCTTATCTTTCTAATGATTTAAAAATCAGGTCAATTAGACTTTTGTAACGGGAGATATGCGAGAAAAATGAAAATATATGCAAACTGGTATTGTTTCTCACTGCAACGAGAAACATTCTGTCCTACATGCTACCATATTCGGTTTTTGACATATTGTTCACCCATTTAATGTCATGGATTGATCATGGGTTGTTGCCACACTGTGAGGTTATTAATCAAAGTTTGAAATGAGGGGTTTTTAGTAAGAAATTAAATCAATTGCATTATTTTTGAAACAAGTGCATCATGATTTCCAAATTCTTCCTATTGATTGCTTGTTCCCTTCTTATGTTCACTCACTGAGTTTTATACTCACGTTTTTAAAATTCATGTTTTCAGATTTGGAGGTAGTTGGGACCTAGATTGAGTTGCACACATATGCTTGCTTTCTTGGTAGGTACTAAGGCATCTTAGTAGCCGCATCTTCACTGTGGTCACTCCGCTGGAAGTCAAGAGTCATTTCGTTTTATGAGTACGTTCATGTAATGTAAAATACTAAGATACGTGTTTTAGATGAAATATGTATATTTTAACTATTAATGCCACCATGAGTTGAAATGTTAACATCATTTTGGGTTTATATTAATGAAATTCTTGATTGCTATAGCCCATTATTAAAGTGATTATAAGTTAGAATTATGAAAGATGACTTGAGAATATTTGATGGGATGTTAAGCAAGACTACATAATAGGCTTGCTTGGGCTTGGTGGGCTATGACATCAAGGTTCTCAATTCTCTAGGTCATTGACAATTGTTCGTGTCTTGGTCGAAGGGGTGGAGGATGATGTGTAGAAGAAGAACTACCCCTAGTAGAAGTTTGAGATTGTTTGAGGATGAGGTTAAGATCAATTGGAAGTTTAGGGTGCAACAACTCCTCACTAACATCTCAACGTACACCAGATTATTTGCACATAGCTTTGTAAATTACGCAACCAATATCAGTTGTGCGTCTAGTCATGATTGAATGAATGTGGATCACTCAATCTTTTATGACATCACTGGTATGTGTGGTAAGATGTAATTTGGAAGCAACAAAATACAACCATATCTTAAAAGTTGGTTTCATCACAGTCCTCTTGAATGAAACTGGTGCATTATTGAAGAATCGCTATTGAGCACCCTCCTCATAAAGTAGATTAAAGATATCATCCCAATTCTCATGCTTAGGAAAATGTTGACCATATCCATCTTTTTCAATATTAAGAGTTTCATAAAATTCATTAATGGCATGGCTCGAGAATGTAACTAATATACCTCGCACAAAAACAAAATCATTAGTAGCTTCAACAACGATAGCATAATATTCTCTTACTAGAGGGATACTTGCAGCTGTTGACGAGGCTCAAAATTTTTGCCAGTGACGGCCATCAATCATTGGTTGAAGGTCAATGTGTGTAATTAACCCTTGATCTAGTCCTCGTTCGGGTATTACAATTTTGTTTGTAAAAGAACTTGCATGTCGAACCATAGCATCAGCTAACACAAATCTAGTATAATCAAACGAACCACTGGAATTTTGTGTTGATGATTTAGGTGCCATTCTCAAATTTCCTACAATTAATTCTCAACCAAAAGAAAAGAAAAGTATCAATAAAACACAATAGGCCATCAACAATATTCACTCATATGTCTTCTTATTAAAATAATGCCCATAGTATCAAGTAAAAATCCAACAATTATAATATTTCTAGACTACTAGGCATATATAAAAAAAATTTTAAATCAAGAACTTACCTATTTTCCTCAATTTCGACTTACCTTTGAAATTTAAAGCACAAATCTAAACAATCTACCATACTCAAAATAATTGAGCACAATAGCTCAAAATCAGGATTTCAATCATCGGACTACGTGGGCTGTAACCTCGACCCATTAATTGAAAGAAATTGCAATTGCTCCAGGACTACTGCAGTGATTTAACTTTGACATAATTTTTGACCATCGTTTAGGCCGAACTGGGCAAAGTAGTCAACATGAAAGTTATAGCGTTTTCTCTTAGCTTTCCAATGATCTAAGAATGACTTCATTTGAAGTCCTGTAGAGAGAGTTATGATTAAAATACCAAAAAATATGTAGTGGAAGTCTACACCTTGAAATTGCTCTCCTTCTTCCATTAAAATTCTTCTTTCATCAAACAACTACAAAAGCACAAATAAATCAATAACGACCTATCTTAATTACATTAACACCAAATTAAGCATAAAATTAACTAAGATTAGATTTATTCACTTAAATTAACTAATTTAAAATATTTAAATAAAACTTACTAATTTCTATGCATTACTACAAGAACTAAGCTAAATTACTATCAAAATTAAGCCCAAATAACTCTATATCATAGAGTTATCATTACGTTAAAGGCCTTTCACCAAAGCTACATCCTTGGTGCGCAGTTGTTTTACTTGTATATCCAAGATTTGTACTGGTACCTCCTCATATGATAGATCATCACCCAAATGAATTTCCTCATAACAAATCATGTGAGAGGGGTTGAGGTTGTATTTACGAAGCATGAACACATGAAACACCAAATGACTACTGGAAAGATCCAAGGGTAGTACCAATCTATAAGCTACTGCACCAACTCTCTCCAAGATCTTGAAGGGTCCAGTATATCTCAAGGTCAACTTTCCTTTCTTATCGAATCCCATGATTCCTTTAGTAGGCGAAACCTTCAAGAATACATGATCACCCATCTCAAACTTTAAGCCTCGACACCTATGGTTGGCTTATGATTTTTGTTGACTCTGAGCTGTCAACAACTTATCTCAAATTAATCGAATCTTGTCGGTGGCTTCTTAAACTCTCTCCGATCTAATAGCTTTCTTTCACCAATCTCAAACCAAGTGATAAGTGATCTACACTTACGCCCATATAATGGCTCATAAGGTGCCATCTCAATGCTAGCCTAGTAATTATTGTCACAGGTGTACTATATCCAAGGCAAGTGCCAATCCCAAGTAACTCCAAACTCAACAACACAAGCCCATAACTTATCTTCCAAAGTTTGTATGGTCTTTTCAGACTGTCCATTGGTCTGAAGATGAAAGGCAGTGCTAAAATTTATCTTAATTCTCATAGCCTCTTAAAACTTACCTTAAATTTGACTAGTGAGCTGGGTACCTCTATCCAAGACTATGGTAATTGGAATCCCATAAAATCACACTATCTCCTTAATATACAACCTCACATATTGAGCCGCCCCATAAGTTACCTTCACTGATAAAAAATGAGCAGACTTAGTCAATTTGTCTACGATGACCCTAATGGAATCATACCTTTTACTAGTGCGAGGTAACCTCATCACAAAATCCATAGATACATGCTCCCATTTCCACTTGAGAATGGGTAAAGGTTGTAGCAAACCTATGGACTTCTGATACTCCGCCGTAACTTGCTAGCATACTAAACACTTAGCCACAAAGTCGGCTACATCTTTCTTCATACCTTCCCATCAATATACTTTCTCTTAAATCGTGGTACATCTTGGTGGATCTGAGATGTACTACATAAGATGACAAATATGCCTCCTCAAGAATCCCCCTTTTGAGACCATCCAAACCTGGCACATACTCTTTTGCTTCATAACTGAGTAATTCGTCGTTATCTCTAACCAAGTGCTACCCCTTATTCCCTTAGGCACCATTTAAGGCCTTAGTCATCCATTCATCTTTATCTTGGCCTCTTTAATGGAATCAAGTGTCATAGGCCTAACTAGAAAGTGTGCTAATATAGCATCAGTATCAGTCTACTCATTGGTGCTATAAGTTTAAAGAAATCCTTGACAAATTGTCTATAATATCTCGCCAAACCTAAAAGCTACGAATCTCCGTCATAGAAGATGGCCTTGGCCATTTTTTCACCGCCTCTATGTTTTTTTAGGTCTACCATAACCCATTCTTTAGAAATCACATGAGCAAATAAACTAACAATATCAAGCCAAAACTCGCACTTGGAGAATTTGGCATATAGTTGGTGATCTTTCAACACCTAGAACACAATCCTAAGATGTTCATGTTCCTCCTTACTCCTTGAGTATACCAAAATGTCATCAATGAATACCACCACAAAATTGTTTAAATACGATTTGAACACCCAATTCATCATGTCCATAAAAGCTGTCAAGGCGTTCGTAATTTCAAAGGACATAACCAAAAACTCATCATGTCTGTACCTAGTATAGAATGCAGTCTTAGGCACATCTTCCTGCTTAATCTTGAGTTGGTGATGACCAGAATGTAGATCAATCTTGGAAAAACACTGTGTTCCTTGCAACTGATCAAATAAGTCATCAACACGAGGAAGTGGATACTTATTCTTTATCGTTACCTTATTAAGTTGTTGGTAATTAATACATAGCCTGAGTGATCCATCCTTCTTCTTCACAAACAATACCGGTGCACCCCATGGTGACACACTAGGGCATGTAAAACCCTTATCCAACAAATCTTTCAACTAATCCTTGAGTTCTTTAAGTTTTACCGATGCCATCCAGTATGTTGGAATGGATATAGGTTGGGTACACTTCACTAAATCTACATAAAACTCAACCTCCCTAACTAGGCGTAAGTCGGGTAATTCTTTTGGAAACACATCGAGAAACTCCCTAACTATGGGCACATCGACCACACTTTCGACCTGCACCTAAGTATCTTTAATAACCGCTAAAATCCTTGGCATCATGTTGCAACAATTTCCTCACTGTCATGGTGGAAACCACATTGGTTGGAACAATACTGCAATCACCTTAAATGCTTAAAGACGGCTCACCTAGGTAATTGAATCTAACTAGCTTGTGATAACAATCCATGTTAGCGAAATTTGGCAATAGCCAATCTATACCCAAAATCACATCAAAGTCCAACATATCAAGCAAAATTAAAGTGGCTTATGTGTCTTTATCCCTTATTCGAACCAAATAAGACCATCAAAGTACGGTCAACACCTAATTTTGCAACAACATGAAGACACAAAGGAATATGTAGATCCAAGATCAAATAAAACACGTGCCTCAAAACTATAAATAAGAAGGATACTTGAAGCCATGGCATTGGATGTCTAACGTCTTAAGGTATCAAAGTAAAAACTTTGGCTTATCCCCTGCCAATCATTCCCTATTGTATAGACTCAGACACTTTACTCTAAGAAGAGCTACTTGTAACTCTACCTATAGCTTTGATAGCTGCTCGAATAGGCTGAGATGCTATAAGAGGTTGTGGTAATGCAACTTGAGACGTAGGGCATGAGCCCTCCTAAAACTGTGGTGCCATAGGATAGTACCTCCGTATGTTTCAAGCTGTCCACACTCAAAACAAAGTCCTGTTGCTTGATGGCACACCTTTCCATGAACTTTTCCACAAATGGGACAAATTGAGGTTAATTGAGTATTAAACCCTGAGGTTTATCACCAAGATGCATTATGTGCCCTTTTGTCATACTCAGAAACAATGTGAATCGAATGTCATACTCAGAAACTATCATGCCAAGTGTCTGCATTAGTGCCTCAAACTCACGCGCCTTGATGGATAGCACATTATCTGGCAAAAATTGACTTAAAAGGATTGTAATAAATTCTTCCCAAGTCAATTGGCTAGTGCCAGCTAGTCTACCTTCACATAAGGACTGATACCACTAATAGGCCACAACGTTAAGCTTAAAACCAACTAACTCTATTGATCATACATTAGAACATCCCAAAGCAATGCAAATTTTCTCCATCTCATCCAAGAAAATCCAAGGGTCCTTCGTAGCATCAAAACTCGAAAATGAGGTGGTTTCATCTTAAGGAAATCTGGTAGTGAAACCTCAATAATCACCCTAATAGACTCTGTTATCGATCATCCTGACCCTAAAAGCTGTGTGTAGCATGCATTGGCTGTCGACCCTTAACTCACCTTTTAAGGTCATCTAAATGAGCAGCAATCACTTTCATGACCCTATTAACCCCTTGCAAATTAGCTACCATATCTACCAAAGTAGGGTCCCTAATGCGCACTTTATTTCTTGCCTCATCAAACTAAGCATCAATAAACGCCTCCACGGGTGCCTTATCACTAGCCACTACAGGCGGTTCATTACTAACAAATCCAATGGTCTTAACTTACCAACCACGCCCCCTGACAGTGGAAACTTGTGGTCTCACAAACACATCAATGAGAACATCATGTTGTACCGTGCCCCTAGCTATAGCTCGTGTTCGAGGTGGCATCCTAAACTAGACAAGAACAAACATGAAACTCAATATGGTGAACAAAAAGGTAGATTCTAAACAAACAAGTGAATCCATGTAGTCTCCCATTCACGGGGTGTGCAGTAGTACACAAATCAAAAACAAGACATGGCATAAAAACCCAACTTTGTTGGCTCGAAACAACATGCCTAAGACTTAGACAAACCTAGAGCTCTAGTACCAACTTTGTCACAATCCAAACTGGAGGCCATGTGTCACGACCCAAATTTCGGGTCATGATCAGTGCATGGGCCCAATGGATGTAGTCCACTAAGCCCAAGCAAGCCTATTAATCTGACGTGTTCATCATTCCATCATAAACTGCTAGGTCACATTTCGTAACTTAGTATCAAAATAATATCAAACATTTGCCAACTCATACTAGCATACCAAACAAGTGTATATACACTATCTACAACATGTATCTCAATAATTCACATTAGATTTGTCTATACACAACAAAATAATACTTGACTTCCAGCGAAGGGACTCGGATGAATGTACAGCTACTGAATGCCGAGACACCTACCAAAAGATGGATACAAGTCTACAAGGACACCTCGTCCGAGTTACCGACTGCCTCGTGATCTGAAAACGGTGAGTATAAACCTAGTGAGTGAATAAGGAAGGGAACAAGTAACCATAAGGGAGAATATAAAATCATGATGCACTTGTTTTAAAACAATGCAATTTAATTTCATTCATATTGAAAACCCCGCATTAAACCCTTAAATAATTAATCACTTCGTAATGATGAACTCTTAAATATCAAATAATTTGAAAAAGATGAAGGCTTCAATGATACATAAGCAGGTCAAAAACGACGACGAATCTTAGCTGCAATAAGAATGCCTTTCTGCTGCAGCAACGTTGGGATTAAGTTATTAGCTGAATGAGAGTTCCTTAACTGACCGAGGGTTTCTCACCAAACCTACTCATTTTAAACTTAATTCACTTATTCCTTAATGTTGGAAGTCCAAGCTCAACTATGGTACCAAAGAAATGGAAAATGGAACAACAACCGAACCAAAGAGAAAACAAAACATAAAGTTTTTCGCTGCAGCGAGAATAAATCTCGCTGTAGCAAAATTTTGATCCTAAAACAGAATGTTTTTCATTACAGCGAGAAGCTACAACACCTTTCTTGCTACAGCGAGAATGTAATTTCGCTGCAGTGAGAACCAAACTAGTGAGGTTCTCAAAAACCTGAGAGTTTCTAGCTGCAGCGAGAATCAGAACATCAAGAAAAAATGTCATTTTCCCTTAAAACAAAGCCATCCTGTTAAATAACAAAAGCAACCTGTAACACATGCAAACTCCCAAATTTCAGCAAATCAAATGCTCACACTTTTGCATGTCAACCATATACCATATATGTATATATATATCAATCATCATGTACACCATCACGTCATCATCATGCACATCATCCCATCATCCCCCAACTTATGTGCACTCCCTACTCGCACATGGCTAGGTCATCACCGGGTTATGCACACTCATTACTCGTACATAACCGGGTCATCATCGACTTATGAGCATTCCCTACTCGCACATAGCCGAGTCAATACAATTACACAATAATATATTCCTACATGCATATATATCAACACAAAGTAGCAATATAGGAATCCATAATAGCCACATATCACAACATAAACCATTTCTCAAGAGCTTGTTCCCAAGGCACTTTTTTTTAAGAAAAGTTGTATAAAATCATTCAAACACTTTGTACAAAACAGTCACATTCCCAAAACAGTTTTGATAGGTAGTCCACTCACCGGTTTATTGTAGAGCCTTTAGCTGACTCTAATTCCCTTAATGATCTAATTGGAAAGATGGGACTTCGTTAGAACCTAGAATCACAGTAGCATAAGCAATAGGTTAATTCACACACTATAAACCCTAAAAGCTATCTCTTAACTAGCTTTCAATTGCCACATTAAATTGCTATCTATGTTCACTATCTTAATCACTATAAAAGGAATCAACATGCTCAATAATAAAACAGCTCATAATCCTAATTACTAGCCATTATTCACAGCTAAAAATAAAGCTCGGTTCATCACTCACCCTAGGGTTTCTTTGTAGTTGAATTCTCTTTCAATTGCTTCCAAACAAATGGGGTAATTCTCTCTTTCTCTCTCTAAAATGCCCAACTAGTGAGAGAAAGTATGGAAATAAGATTTTTTTAGGGTTTTAAGGAGAGAGAGTGGAAGAATACAAGGGTTCTAGTCAAAAAGGCACAAAGGTATGAAAACAAGAGCTAGAGAAAAAACATTATGCAAGCTCCATATCAAGCTTCCATGGAGGTCGGAAGCAACGTGAGATGGAAGAAGAAGAAGAAGACAAGCTGCTAGAAATTCAAGAAGCTGCTAAAAGGAAAAGATATTTATAGCCCAAGCTTATCTATTCCTTTGAAATTACCAAATTGCCCCTCCACAAATTATCTTATTCTTCTCTAATCTTTTATGCAATCTTTTTGCTCTTTTGACACTGGGACAAGGTCCATAATCGTCTAGACATGCTCAGGTTCATGAAAACTTAAAATTCTAACTCGAGGTAAAAAATGACCATTTTTCCCTTACCGTGAAAATCATCAAAATTTTGGTTTCCTTTCCATTTTACCCCTAATTTCACCATCCATTTATGCCTTAGGCCTACTTAGGCCATAATATTGTTTAGAAATCTTACTTTTATAGGCTTACTAAGAAAATAACAAAATTACCCCTGATCAGGATATCGTTATACTTTCCTTTACGAGTCTATAAAGGTCAAGGTCTCACACCATGACCGGTGTGAGGGAATCGATGGGACTTACCTTTTTAACCCATGTAAACCTAAAATGAACAATTTAAATCAAATACTCAAATTTACCCCATAAGACTCATCCCTATGGAACCATACAAGAAACATGCATGAACATATTAAATCACATAAGATTATATTGTTGGTCCTAATTATATATGCTAGAGGGGGGTGAATAGCACAAATTGGCTTTTAACAAGATGAGGAACTCATTTTTAGAGCAAAGAAAATAAAAACAAAGTAGACAATGAGCAAGAATTTAGAGTGGTTCGGTCCAAAACCTACATCCACTACCTTGATTATCCAACCAAGGATTTTCCAAACAATTCCACTAAGAACCGGTGAAATTATAAGCTTTCACCAAGCTTTACAATGATTTTTATCAGGTTCAGCCAAAACCTTTCATAATAGTTTTTTATAGGCTAAACTAAAACCCAACACCTAACTTTTCGAGGCTAAGTTAGAACCTTAACACATTCAAGCAAACCTAGCTTGAAACAACCACTTAGAGTGACTCCCTCACTCTAAGAATACAAGAAGAGAAGTAAAATAAAGTACCTATGATCACAAGGTTGATCTAAATGGTACAAGGTTGAGTGCAGAATACAAATACAAAAGATTGGCGTTTAAGTGCAGAAAGGTACAGAGGAGATTTTTTGGTTTTTCAGCTCTATATGACTCAAATCTCTTCCAAAACCTCCAAATAACTGATTTTTAACTGTTGGAAGACCCTTTTATACATGAAAAAATAACTCTGATGGCAGTTTGGTAGTTTATGGTTGTTGAAAACATTTGAGAGTTGGTTCTAGCCATTAATTTGTCTTCTAGTGCTCTGGTTTAAGTTGCAGACAAAGAGCTCTTAATCGACTAACTTTCTTTTTGGTCGACTAAGTTGGTTCTATCTTTTGGTCACAGATTCTAGCAGAGAGTATTTAGTCGACTAACTCACATTTTGGTCGACTAAGTTGGTTTTGTCTTGAAGTATAGATTTTGGCAGAGAGCATTTAGTCGACTAACTTACATTTTGGTCGACTAAGTCGATTCTATTTCTCAATATTCTTCAGCCCGCCATTTCTCCAATTTGAATCTTAGCCAACCAACATTCTTCTTTATTCAACTAAGGAGCTTCCTTCTCGTTAATCTATCATGTCTCCTTATTTTTATCCCCTTTTTTTTATATACACTTTGAAAGATTGATTTATTAATTTCATACATTATTTGTCCTGCACACTCAAGTAGAAAAATTAGACACAAATGAATGGGAATGTTTTATTATCATCAAAAACTAATGGAGCCAACATATATCATATTAGTCTGCACACTCACGTGATCAAAATTCGGAAGCAACAAATATCAAAATAGCACATATAAGCCATCCTATGGCAAGTACAAAACATAGCCATTCCATGGCAATTTTGGAAGTACATGTCATTTAATACAAGACATAGCAAAATATTATCCATGCTAGCCAAACATAAATGACCAAACCAATAGGACTAATGGAGTACAACTTAAAACAAAGGGCTAACGTCTACTAGATGCCATAAATTCACCAACCCAAGAATGACTAAAGTATTGGCTCTTCTCAAAGGACAGCAAACCAAGCAACTATTGATCTGCAAAACAATTGCATCTTACATGTGTGAGTTATAAATAACTTTGTGAGCAAATACAGGAAGGGGGGAAGAAGTTAAACTGGAGAGTATCTATCAAAGATACTTTTCAAAACAATGCAAGTAATTTGTTTCAAACAATATCAAAGTTTTCTTTTCAACTACGATAAATGTTCAAAGAGTTTAGGAATTCAAACCCGTAATAAAATCAAACATCCCAAGGTGAGAGTTATGAGTCAAGTATGAACAAATATCCAAGAAACCTTAAATCATCGTCTCGATGGGTACAACTCATTTACAACCTCAAATCTAAATGCCAACATCAACCAAATGTGAATCTCAAGCACCAAGGTCGAAACAATTGTCAAATCCAAAGACCGAAGTCTAAACAAATACCAAATTCAAAACAGTGTCAATACTAAAGTCCAAGATTCAAAACATATATTAAGTTCCAATCCCATAGAGTCAAACATCATTTCAAATAGATCGTGGAGCACCAAGTAGCATGGACAACCAATTCAAAGTGTGCCATAGCACCAAAGTGGTCAGATACATTTCCAAGCAAAGGATAATCTCAATCATCAACATAAAAGAAATTTGAAGTAAAGGCTACATCTAATCATTGATCTCAAAGACAAGCTGACTCGATGTTAGGGTCTACGAAAATTTAATTTTTTATTTTCAAATTTCCAAATTAGGAATTATTTAACTAGTCACAGATAAACATAGATTTTTGAGGTATCAACCATTTGAAAAGCTTGTTCCCCATGCTCAAAACTAATTACATAATAACATATCTACATAGTATACATAAATTTCATAAATCAAGCTTGAAACCATTTTCCATATCACAAAGTTTGTCAAAATACATTTTAATGTGAGGTTGCTGAATAGGCTTGCTTAATTATGTTAAAATAATAAAAAATGTCGTATCTACCCACCTCTTAAAACGTGCCTTTTCCTTTTGGCATCTTTTGTCGAAGGCTCAACTATTTCAACAAACTCAAATTACTCCAATATCACCTAAAAATAATGCTTAATCATCAATATTCTCAAAAACCCATAAAATTTCGTGGTACAATAAATATCCATTTTTTAATCTACCTAATCTTTATTTATACCTAATGATTTTCATCAATCTTTTATCCAAACCTCATACCCAATAAATAGAGAACTTATTTTACCTATTTGTCCTCCTTGGTGTGCTTCAAATGAAGGGATATAGCCAGATCTTGAAAACTTAAAAAAATTCCTAGCTTTTAGAGAGAGAAAATAAAAATCTACAAAACTAAATGTTTGGGAGTAAAAATCCTTACTTTTAGCACTTAGATTCCACGATTTATTAATTCAGTTTCAAGGTTTTGAAAGGTATGAAATTTGAGAGAAAATGGGTGGATGAACAAAGAGATAAGAGAGAATGAGAAATTTTCAAGTTTTAGGGCTGTTAAACCCAGTCTTAAGCTGACTAGGTAGTCTAAGATCAAATAGAAAGGGTCTAGGGTTGATCCTGGACTAGATGGTTTGTATTTCATCCATTTCTCCTTCACAAGATTGACTAGAAAAGGCCTATAGTCGATCCTATATTAGAATGTTTGCAGTTTTTTTCCTTTGTTCGTTCGTAGCAACAACTATAGAGGGCCTATAGTCGATCTTGGACCATATTGCATGACTTCCCCTACTTTTTACTTCACAATATCGACCTCTATACACTAGGGTTGACTTCTTAAGTCCAAATTTACAAAAATTGTTCCTTTTAAGGACTAATCCCATTCTAAATCCCTTCCACAGCCTCTAAAACTCTAGAATTCTCAAGGATAAAATTAAGGTTTTCAAGTCAATATAAGCATTTCCTAAGCTCACCAAGTTAATTGTCTAATCTATACAAGTAACAAAAACTATGGGTTTCATAGATCGTTGGTGATCCTACATATGGCATGAGAACTAGAGCTAAAATTAAAAACATTTGTGAGTATGTTACTTTCATTTCTCAAATTGAACCTAAGAACATTGATGAAGCATTAGATGATGACTATTGGATGCTAGCCATGCAAGAAGAATTAAATCGATTTGAGAGATGTCAAGTATGGCAATTAGTTCCCATGCCAAATGATTATCAAATTGTAGGAACTAACTAGGTTTTTAGGAACAAAATAGATGAAAATGGAGCAATCAAACAAAGCTTGCTTAGTTGCCAAAAGATATAGTCAAGAAAAAGGAATAGATTATGATGAGACTTATGCTCTAGTAGCTAGACTAAAAACAATTAGAACGCTTTTAGCCTTTGCATGCTATATGAACTTTAAGCTATATTAAATGGATGTTAAGAGTGTTTTTCTCAATGGCTTAATTTATGAAAAAAATGTATTTTGAACAACCTCCCAATTTTGAAATACCAACTTTTCTAAATCATGCTTTTAGATTAAGAAAGGCTTTGTATGGTTTAAAGCAAGTTCCTAGAGCTTTGTATTAAACATTGTCAAAATTCTTAATCAAAAATAATTTTAATAGACAGAAGGTTGATAAAACTCTCTTCATCAAAAGTAAGGGCAAAAACATTTAATTGTGCAAGTTTATGTTGATGATATTATTTTTAGTGTTACTAATTAACTTTTTTGTCAAAAGTTTGCTGAAACTATGCAAAGAGAATTTACGATGAGCATGATGGGTGAATTAAACTACTTCCTTGGACTATAAATAAAACAAAAGAAAATGGAACATTTATAAGTCAAGCCGAGTACAATAAGGATATGGTCAGGAAGTTTGCCATGGAAAGTACAAGAACATACCATACTCCCATGAGCACCTCAACAATGCTTGGCAAGGATGAAAAAGGTACACTTATTGACCAAAACTCTATAGATCCATGATTGGTTCCTTGTTTCATCTTACCGCTAGTGAACCAAACATAAGTTTTAGTGTAAGACTATGTACTAGATTTCAATCATCTCTTAAAAAACCACACTTAAGCACTGTCAAAAGAATTTTGAGAAATTTGAAAGACACATTTAATTTACGAATATGGTACTATGGAGTTCTACTGTTGATCTCCACTCATATTCGGATGCCAACTTTGGCAGATGAAAAATAGATAGAAAGAGCACATCCAATACATGTCAATTTTTAGCAAATATGTTGATTTCATGGTTCTCTAAGAAACAAAATAGTGTAGCTCAATCCACTACCAAAGCTGAGTATGTGGCTACTAGAAATTGTTGTGCTCAAGTGCTATGGATGAAGCAAAAGTTAGAAGATTATGGACTAGGTATGAAAACAATTCCCATTAAATGTGATAATACTAGTGCCAAAAATCTTACAAAGAACCTCATCCATCACTCTAGAATAAAACACACAAAGATAAGACACCATTTCATTAAAGACCATGTTCAAAAAGAGAATATAGTTCTTGAATATGTAGGTACAAAAGATCAACTTGCTGACATTTATTAAACCACTTGATAGAGAACAATTTTGCAAAATAAAAATTGAATTAGGTCTCATGAATCCACCATAGATAAAAAGAATTTTAAAGCCAGTTCAATATGATAAACATTACTACAAAATGTTGAATGTATGAAGCATGTATAGTTATACTTACTGCTCACATCATATATGCTTCAAAGAAAGCATTTATGGTAAGATTTGCATGATAATTGACTTTTGTTAAGCATGTAGAAACCATCATATTTTTGTAAAATTAATATGAATGCTAATCATTCACTCATATACACATTCACGTGCATTCATGTCATGGCCATCCAATTCTTAAAGTATATGGAAAAGTTGTTAAGGAAGCAAATTTCTTTGAAAATTCATAATTTAATGATGGAAACTCACTTACACTGGTTCTAGACAAGTTTTCAAACTATTTTCAAATAAAAACTTCACATTATTTTGATTGTATAAGATGTCTAGACCAAATCACAGATTTTTTTTTATATGAAAAATCACTTTTTTAAGGTTATAGAGGTTCATGTATCAATACATTCCCCCATGTGTCAATACATTCAAGAACATGAATCGATAGATCACCAAATTTATTAGGACAATCTATCCAGTAGCCAAAATTAAAAGTTGTTATAAATGTATCAATACGTTGGCATATGTATATCACCAAATCTATCGATACATTTTGTCCAATGGCCAAAAATAAAAATTTTGCCACGAATGTATCAATACATGTGCCCATGTATCAGTACATCTAACCTTTTAAAGCTTCTAACAAGTCCTTTTCACTTATCCCACTACTCAACCATTAAAAATTCTCTCAACCTCCATCATTTTTTAGTTTTTTTCTCTCAAATCGGCACCGATTAAAACATTTAAAGGTGCTTTCGTCCATCAAAATACCATTTTCCCTTTTCAAAACACCAGATTAAGCCTAATTGCAAAAACCCTTGTAAAACCCGACCCTATAAATACATGTCATAACATACATGCACTGAGTAGCATGTTATTATGCTAGGAAAGTCCCTAAGAATAGACGAAACCCGGTATTGTACCTAACGGTACACTTGAATTGATTTAACCTCGAACTAATTTAAATAGGAATCGTAGAATGAAATTTAACATTTTATAGTCAAGGAATGACTAAAAATGATTGTTCGGAGTTCGAGGGTTCATTTGGGAAAAAATTGAAAATTTTGATGTTTAGAGGTAAAATCGTAATTTTTCCACTCGTGGATAAAATTTGAGATTTTGAGAGAATTTAGATCACATTTGACAAATTGGAGAATGGTATGAGTATAAGGGATGAAAAATATGTCTATGGGCAATTTTTCAGTTTTTAGGATAAAAATGTAATTTTTGACTTTTACGGGAGCAAAAGTGTAAATTTCAAAAATTACTCCACCAAGACTTTGGATAAGTCTGAGAATTTTATCTAAGCTATGAATATGTGGGACAAGTATATGGTGAAAATTTGGAAACAAATGGATGGCTAGAATTTAAGGAATTAATAAAACAAAAAAATGAATAAAATAATATTATAATATTTTAAAGGAAAAGTCAGCCATTTACACCCCATTTTAAGTGATGGCCGGCCATAAGGGAGAACAAGAGAGGAAATAGAGAGGAAAGGAAGAAAAGAGAGCAAACAAAGGGAAACTAGAAAATTCAAAGGGGAAATCACGAATTTCGTCCGTTTACGCATCTAACGGTAAGATTTTTTGATTTTAGCTTGATTTCTACCTTTCCTATGCCTTTATTTCCATTTAGCATGCTTAAGGAGAGAGATCTAAAAGTGACATCAAGGGCTGGACGAAATTCTAGGGGAGAGATTTTGGAATTTTTAGGTTTTGATTTTTAGTTAAATTGGTAGTTTTAGTTAGTTAAATGTGTTTAAAAATTAAATTGGGCAAGAAAGCATTAAATTTTTACAATACCCACCCTTGGCCGAATCTGCAATGAGGTACAATGATGATGATCTGATTTTTATTCTAAGAGAAATGAAGAGAAAATGATGAAAAATGATTAAATGTGATAGAAAAACAAAGTAGAAAATTTACCAAGTTAATGTCCCATTTTTGGCTGAATTTTCTAAAGAGGAAAGTGAACTGATTTTGGTGATTTTAGAAGGTTATTGGCTGATATTTAATGGTTAGAAATGTTGGAGAGAGAATGGGACAATTTAGAGCTAAAATGGAGCGCGTTAGCAATTTATCGGGTAAAATACCAAAAATAGGTTAATACCGCGTTTAAGCCGTTTTTGGCTATTGCATTGCATACCATGCATTAGTATAGGATTTAAGTCAAATATATAGTGATTTAACATTAATGTGATGAATTGAGTAAATTTTTGCAATGTGTCTAGGAGGAGAGCCTTCCGGTAAAGGCAAGGAAATCGTACCCGACGAGTAGTTGTCAAGACACCTAGAAAGCTTTTAGTTTGTACAAACGGTGAGTAAACTTATTATTATTGTAAATTATCTAGGGTTTATTTTTAAATGCTCTTTATGTATTTTATGAAATGAAAACGAGATTAAAACGGGATTTTTGATGTTTTACAAATAAATGTGACAAATAAAGATATATTGGGTTGATTATGAAATTGAGTAATTGGAGGCTGTTAACTGTCTTGAAAATTATATATTTTCCTATGAATGGCTTATGAGATATGAGTATATGTGGCTATATTTTGTAAGTGTATTGGGAAATTTATGTAAGCTATTTTTACTATGCAGGTTGGATAAATAAATAAAAGTCACGTTATAGTGTCGAAATTTTATTAAAATTAGTGGGTTGGTCACTATAGTGACAGGTTTCCGTGGACTGTCTATTAGAGGGGCACGGTAAACCCAGTTATATAGTTACTCCGGTTGTAGAGGCGAGGAGGGTAACTCCTGGGGTAGTATTAAAGCTCACTTCACGTCGAACCCCCACGTGAATGTGTAACTCGGCCAACGCCAAGGAACGGCTTATTTTAAAAATAAAAATGTGTTTCACATGTAAATGTTATAACAACCTTGACGAACTCAGTTAGATGCCTCGGCCAAGGTATCCCCGAGGATTAGTTTTGGGTTGAGCCTTGTTTTTAATAAAAGATATAAGCCTTAACAACTGTTTTGGTAAATTACAAATATTTTATGGTTTAAGAAATAAATTGAAAACATTCTGAAATGGTTCATAATTTGTTGTTCAAACTTGCCTCCATTTTACTCACCTTTAGATATTTATAATAATGTATGTTTACTCATTGGGATTGCAAAATCTCACCCACCTCCTTTCCAAACATTTCAAGTCTGTGATAGCTTGTAGATACCCTATTTTGTCGAGGATTCCAGTTGACATCTCTACCACACAGACAGTAGGTTTCTAGCACCAACACTGGGTGTATTTTGGGCCACTTGTCATTGTAACCATTATTGTACATTATAACTTAGTAAATTTTTGTATGTATGAATTTATTTTACTTACACATTATAAAAGATTTCTTACACGTGTTTCTATAAATATTGTTTTATATAAAAATGCTATATTTTAATCAATATCTTGAATAGTGATATTTATCTATAAATCCTTTTAAAAAAAATTTCTTTGGATTTATTTCAGCCGAAAACGACCGGTAATTGTTTTAAATGGAATGTTTAACAACGATTGCTCACAAGAAAGGAAAGAAATTGATATGTAAGCCTTGCGGGGTTTCGGTTGGCATTCCGGGTAATGAGTGTCAATCGGGACGTAGCGGCGGTTGTCATGGGCCCGAGGGAGGTTCCGGGTCGTGACAACCCTTTTTGAAACCGTAGTTTTGAAATTTTCAAATTTTGAAGTTTAATCGATTTTTTAATCAAAATTACACCAATTAAAAATGTTCTTAGATCTCCTCTATCATTTCTATCGATTGGTTTTCCTTAAAAACTCCCTAAAATCAAAAAATCAAATAGATCTAAATAGACCAAGCACACTACTTCCCACCAATGGGACCTAAATCAAGGTGATGCATTTACCTCCCAACCACCACCATTGGCACCACGCCCCAATGAACACTCATTCAAGAGGAATTTCTCTCACCCGTCTTTGGAGCATAAGTCGAGAAAGGCTACACAAAGTAGGATGTCAAGTCAGGTAGCATAATTGACTTTAAGTATCTCGAACACATTAATTTTCCATATATTGATAACTTTTGAGAATTAGGTTGGTATATGTACCCATCCATGAACCGTAAATATTATGCCAACTTAGTTCGAGTGTTCTATTTCCATGTCATTACAAAATGTAAAGCCTGACCTTATAAAATACCTATCTTGACATACATGTGATGGATAGCATGTTTGCATGCTAGAAAAGTTCCAAAAAATTTACAAGAGTCGGTATTATACCTAAAGGTACAACAAAGTTGATTTAAGCCTCGAACTAGATCAAATAGAGATTTTAGGGTGAAATTGAAAATTTTACAGTCCAAGAATGATTTAAAATGGTGATTTGGAGTTCGAGGATCAATTTGGAGTCAAACCGAAAATTTCACTATCTAGGGGTAAAATGGTAATTTTACCACTCGAGGACAAAATGGGAAATTTTTCAAAGATTTTGATCACATTTGACTTATTGGAGAATGATTTGACGTACATAAGTGAAAATTTGTAATCCCGGTATTTTTAGAAGCTTAAAGGTAAAATGATAATTTTGCCACCTTAAGGGCAAAATTGTAATTTTTCGTACTTGACACTTGTCCAGCACATGGATTTTATCCAATATTATCATGGATAATTGAAGGAATTTAAGTGGTGGAGAGAGAAAGCTTAATAGTTAAGAAATTACAAATGGACCAATAATGTGGTGACATGTGTCAAGTTTATATCCATTATTTATTTAGCTTTAAAATAAGCATAAAATCAGCCTATTTTCTTTCATATGACCGGCCAAACCAAGACCAAAGAAGAACAAAAGAAGAAAAGGAAGAGAACAAACCCTAGGTGGAAAAATTCAAGGGAAAAGTGTGAAAATTCAAGGAAACAAGTGAAAAAAAGGTAAAATTTTTCAATTAAACTTGAGATCTTTCTTTCCCATGCATTTCTCCTTATTTTTCATGGTTAAATTTCATGTTTTCATGGTGAATTCATGGCTAGCCAAATGGGTATGGAGAGAGAAATGATGTTGGAATTGTTTGATTTTGAGTTATGTTAGTGATTAAGGTTAGTTTAGCATATTTAGAAGCAAAACAATAAGAAAAGAATCCATTTTCCCCATAAATCTTCATTGGGCGAATCTTTCTTGATGTGTGTGGGTGATCGATTGTTATTATTTCAAGAGAAATGGCTTAGAAAATGATGAATAATGGTGAGAAAATTAAGTAAGAAAAATCACAGTGTTAATGCACCATTATTGACCAAAAATTTTACGAAGAAAAGTGAATATGGTTTTTCCAAATTTTAGGTTATTTGACTTGTGTTTGGTGAATTAAGGTATTGAAAAAGAAATGGAGCAATTTGGAGCTAAATAGGACACGTTGGCCAATTAATCGGGTGCTAAGACGAATTAGGCCAATACAGGGGATTAGATGGTTACCAGTGCATTTTGCATTCCATATCATGAATTAGTAGTCTAAATTAGTTTAATTTTGATTTAGTACCAAAGTAGTAAGTTTCTCGATTTTGTACTATGTCAAGGTAGTGAGTCCTCCGATAAAGGTAAGGAAATTGCATCAGATGACCAGTAGTCAGAGTACTTCGAAAATTCGCACTCTAAACATTGTGAGTAACCTTACCATTATTTTAATTATCTAAAGTATGTTTTTATTCGGTTTTGGTGAAATTTTATGAAAATGAGTTTTAATGGTAAATCTTTATGTTTATAAACAAAATGAGTTTAAACGAAATGATTTTATAAATTGTCTTGAAATCGAATGACGGTTTTGAAAATAGAGTAATTGGAGACCACTAATATGTTGTAAATTTATGATTTGAATTGATGGCTTATGTTAATGTGTTGGCATGACTGACTGGGTTGTATTTTTGTGAACTGTATGAATTGTTCTATTTTACACTTGCAGGCTAGGTAGTATTATATTAGTCATGTCATGCTGTCAAAATTTTATTGTATGGTGGGTTTAGCTACCTGCAGTGGGCGAGTTTCTATGGAGCAGCCTATTAGAGGGGCACAGTAAACCCCTTTATATTTTACCTCGGTTGGAGAGGCGAGTAGGGTGACTCCCAAGGTATAACTTTTAGAGTTCACTTCACGCCAAACCACCACGTGAAGGGGAACTCGGCCAATGCTAAGGAACGACTATATTTTTAAAATAAAAACATGATTTATGCGTACATAACTTTTAATAGCCTTGGCGGACTCAGTTGGGGTAGCCCTCAACCAAGGTATCCCTGATGACTAAGTATGATAATGATTTTGGCATTGGCCAAGTTTTAAGATACTCATAAGCCATGCTAATGTTTTTAAATTAAATGAATATTTATGTTATGAAAAACATATTTGGATGAAATGTTTTATTAGTCTCCTTTTACTCGACTTTAGATATTTTGAGTGATGAATGTTTACTCACTGGGATTTTATAATGTCACCACCCTCTTTTCCACGCATTTCAAGTTTAGAGTAGGCTGTATATAATTGATTCCATTGAGGGATTCCCTTGGATTTGCGTCCTCCAGACTGTAGGTTTATAGTTTTCCTTACTTCTAGTTATTCGTGGGCTCACTTGATATTGTAAATTATATTAATTTAAATACTCTGGTTTACTGTGTCACAGTGTGAATGAATAAATTTATTTGGCTTTTACATTACAAAAATTATTTACGTATAACTCTAAAAATATTGTTTTATAAGAAAATAGAATATTTTACTTAATATTTCTTTTATTTTTCTATTATATCCAAATAAGCATAATTTCATTTTAAATGAAGATTTTAGACTTTTAAACTCATTTTGATTATGAATTATGTGTTTTGTACTTGTATATTACATTTTAGCCAGTTTCAAAATTTTAAAAAAAATGACCAAAATACCCCTATGAGATGAAAATTATTATTTTATTTGTTTTAAGTTAGAAACAGTTTAAAATCTTTTATAACGTGGTATTTGGCAACAGTTACTCACAGGGGAAATGAGAAGCTGATATTAAAGCCTGGCGAGGTTCCGATTGACATTTCGGGTAATGAGTGTCGATCAGGGCATCGCGACGGTTGTTACGGGCTCGAGGGGAGTTTCGGGTCGTGACAATTCGATTGGTATCAGAGCTTTTGGTTTTAAAGATCAGAGCTTTTTGGTTTAAAGTTGTTTTAAGAATTTACAGTGTCAGTTTAGCCCCAAGTTAAGTTAGGTTAAGTTGAATAGAATACATGCATCAGCATATAGAACCTGAGGTTGCCTACTCGCTTTGTTCCCTCTTATAGATTATTATGCCTCCTCTACGTGAACACCCACCTCTCACTAGATCGGCTGGGAGGGAAAGAGGTCGTTCCCAATATCGTCAGCTATATCTTATAAAGGGGGAATCGACTGCGTCTACTATTCGGGCTGCACCTGCTGCTGAACAGACCGAGACTCCTCCACATCCTTCATCTCCTCCGCTACCTATTAGTATTCCTGCGATGCCTCCTTAGGTAGTTCAGGCATTGACAGCCTTCTCTACTGCTATTACTGGCCAGGCTCAAGCTAGTCAAGCTCTTCCTACAATTCCTCCAGCTGCTACTTCAGTACCACCACCCCCACCTTTTGTCCCACCATCAGTGCTGGGTGTTTTTGATTCTAAGAAGCTTAAAAAGGCTAGGCAACATAGTTGTGTTTCTTTTATGGGTGAATCGGATGCAATCGTATCTAAAGAGGTGGTGCAAATGGCTTTAAGAGCTGAAAAGCTTGCGAATGAAAATAGGAGTCTGCAAGCTGAGTTAGTAAAAAGGAGAAATCTGAGTGTATCTTCTAGTCAGCCACCAAAAAAGGACAAAGACTCCTCTGTTTCAGGAAGTACTACTACCGTTTCAATAACATCTTTTCAACCTCCATTTTCACAAACACAGCAGAGGCCTCCAAGATTTAATAGATCTACGATGACTATTTCTGAAAAGAGTTCTGGAGGTTCTCATAGATGCAAAAATTGTAGGAGATATCATTTCGGGCAATGTAGAGAGCTTGTATGATGTTTTTATTGTGATCAACTAGGTCACATTAGGAGAGATTGCCCACAGTTAGGACGGGCTACGGTAGCTACTCCATCTCCATCAGCTCATACGGATATGCAGAGGAGAGATTCCTCTGGATTGCAACCGAGACAGGGATGATTTTAACATACCACCAAGGGTAGATTAAATATGTTGAAATTAATGTTCTAATAGTATGCATATGATAGAAAGCTAGTTTGTAAGTTGTAGTTTTCATGATCATGAAATATATAAAGATTATAAATATATGGACATACACTTGGAGTTGTAATTTTCAAGTTTGGAGTATTTAAGATATGATTAAATGGAATTAGCATTAGTTAAGGTACATAAATGTTTTAATTAATTTCTGTGGAGTATGCGTGATAGTAGAATGGAGGAACATAGTGTCGTGATACTATATGGTGAAGTCACTATAAAATTTGGAAAGAGTATTCTCAAGTGGAATTTATTGACTGATGATAAGTGATGGGCAATCTGAGATACATGTAGCTATGAATAGATTTGGAGATTTTTGCTTAAGCAAACTCGTACTAAATGTTATGGTAAAGATGCAGGAATGCTAGTGGCAAAATAAATACGTTAAATCAATGTTCTGATCACGTAATTGTGATAGAAAGTTAATTGTGATAGAAAGTTAGTCTTGCTAATTGTGGTATAAACTTAGAGGGAAGCCACACGATTGTGAATAATTGAGGTAATAGCTTTAAAGGTAGAAGAGTTGTTGGGATAAAGTGAATTCAAACAGTTGCAATGCCACAGTACTGACTACCAAACGCTGTCGCGTTAAGAACCCTAATGGCTAGAAAGCATGAGCAAATTGAGAGTGGCTTGAAGATGAAACTCACGAGTTGAAGAATGGTCATTGGTTTTGATGCTAAGCTTTGTTGTTTGGAATTTTAAGTGCATTGGGGAGGTATTAAGATAAAGATGATGAGTGAAATTGTAAAATTTCTTTATTGCCTTATATATTGGCATGTAAGAGAAAGAAAACTTAGAGAGTTTTTTAGATGGCTACATAAAAATAAATTAACATGTGGAGTGTTAAGATGAATAATATGATGACTGAAGTCAAATCTTAAGAAATAAGGAAGACAAGAGATTAAGTCTTATTAAAGACTAATGAGAAAGTGAGCGAAAGGTTAAACGAATGTATGAGATACTGATAAGAGATGTCAATACCAAGTGAGGAAAATGTAAATAAAGATTTCAATAATGATATAGCAAATGACTTGATATAGAATATTGTTTAAGAATATACTAATCTTGTCTTAACCTTGTTGAAAGGAAAGGATTAGTAACAACACAAGTAAACTAGGTGACATGCTAGAAACCCTCGGAGATAAATTGAAGCATTAGTAGTTGGGCATGCCTTTATGGAAATGATATACTTGGTGTATAAGAGAGCAAATAAGTGATTAAGTGTTTCAAGAATGTTTAAACGCTTTTGAGAAAGAATTATAAGTTATACATGATGAGCATAAGATGTGTGACTTTGAAACTTGTTGAGGAGCCTAACGACTAAGTCACAAGTTAAATGATCATATGATGTGAGACATAAGTCTAAGATAGATAATCCCAAGGAAATACTCAATAAGAGTTTTGCTACGAATTTTATGGAAGCTAGCATTAAGTTATGTGGCTGTAAATAGGAAGCCGTAAGTTGGAAGTGAAATTCATATTAACATTGAAAAGTACTTCGAAGAACCTTATTCCAAGTCTTAAGTTTTAAGTACAAACTGCAGATTGGTCTAGGGAGAATGATATCACATTAGTATGGAAGAACAGAACAAAGGATGAATGAAGATAATTTCGATAATGAAGCTTGATAATGAAAATTTCCTAAGGTAGTATGAAAATTGGAATTTGAAAATGCTTAAGGCATGCATGATTCGAATCAGTTTAAGTTTTTAAGTGACATTTAGCAAATGAGATGTGATTAATGACATTGTGATGTGAGGATATAGCATGATTAAACTCAAGCATATGATTGGAAATGATATAAATAATATATCAATTTTGATATATAAAGATTTGGGGAAAGGTTTATAGCTTATAGGTGAATATGTGTAATCGAATTCATGTAATCAAAGGTGTGAAAATCTACCTTGATTGGCATAAGCCCATGACTCAAAATGATTAATTATAGATTTAATCTTCTAAGGAAAAAGGGACTGAAGGAAGTTGATATCAGAAAGATCTTAATAAATGATACTTTGATTTTAAAGTGTACGTAAGGGGAGATAAATGTTTATTTTCATTTCCAAATTGATAAACTAATGAGGCCATGAGATCTAGCGTCTGAATGTAAATTTGAGGAATCACAAGTTGAATATGTTTGTATGTGATGTATAACTAACTAGTTAGTTATGACCTAGGAATTTTAAGGATTGATTAAGTCCATAAGGATACATCCAAAAGTATGTTTATTTATTTAAATGTATGGTGGTAATAGTCGAAATCTACTTAATAAGTACTTGATAAAAAAAATAAAAAATACGAGAGTTTCTTTTTGAGAATATGGTTACTAATGGTTACCAAATTTAGATTATCTGTGATGTTAAATATATATCTGGATAAATAAAAGGTGTTTGATTCTTATGTATTATGAAATGCTTGAATAGAATTTGTAGAGAGGTATGTAAAACGGAATAGAAGTTGGTTGACCATTTAAACCCATAATTAATGGTGAAATAAATGTTTGAATGATGGAAGGTTTGATAAAAGGTCAAGGTAAAGAAATTGTGGATAGTTAAGTAAACATGCATGATTGATGATTTAAGGATGATTTGACTTAGATGCAACCCGTGTGTATTCTAGATCAAAAGGATCGAGTGTTGAGGAATAAAAACATCCCAATGGTTAAAGGCGTTCCTTTCGGAGGGAGTAAAAAGGTCTCGAGTTCGAAGCTTGGTGAGAAGGTCTTGTAGGGCCTGTCGTGCCACCCTTAGGCGTGGCGAATACAAGTAAGTCAAGTGATGGGGACCCAGATGTAACAATACCTTGGAGTGGGCCCTTGAGGGGGATGCCACAGAATGCTCGAATGGAAGAGATGATATGGAAAGTAGAGCACCAAATGAGAGACCAATATCCACATCTTTTCTTGGAATTTGGTAATTGAAATTTTGAGGTCAAAATTTATTTTAAGGGGGTAGTGCTGTAAAGCCTGTCCTTATAAAATACCTGTCATGACATACATATAATGGATAGCATGTTTGCATGCTATGAGAGTTTCAAAAAATTTACAAAAGTCGGTATTGTACCTAGAGTTATAACAAAGTTGATTTAAGCCTCGAACTAGATCAAATAGAGATTTTAGGGTGAAATTGAAAATAGTACAGTTCAGAAATGATTTAAAATGGTGATTTGGAGTTCGAGGATCAATTTGGACTCAAACTGGAAATTTCACTATCTAGGGGCAAAATGGTAATTTTGCCACTCGAAGACAAAATGGGAAATTTTTCAAAGATTTTGATCACATTTGACTTATTGAAGTATGATTTGATGTAGATAAGTGAAAAATTGTAATCCTTGTATTTTTCGGAGCATAGAGGTAAAATGATAATTTTGCCACCCCAAGGGTAAAATTGTAATTTTATGTACCCAACACTTGTTCAACACATGGATTTTATCCAATATTATCATGGATAATTGAAGGAATTTAAGTGGTGGAAAGAGAAAGCTTAATAGTTAAGAAATTACAAATGGACCAATAATGTGGTGACATTTGTCAAGTTTATATCCATTATTTATTTAGGTTTAAAATAAGCATAAAATCAGCCTGTTTTCTTTCATATGGTTGGCCAAACCAAGACCAAAGAAGAACAAAAGCAGAAAATGAAGAGAACAAACCCTAGGTGAAAAAATTCAAGGGAAAAGTGTGAAAATTCAAGGAAACAAGTGAAAAAAAAACGTAAAATTTTTCAATTAAACTTGAGATCTTTCTTTCCCATGCATTTCTCCTTATTTTCCATGGTTAAATTTCATGATGTCAGGATGAATTCATGGCTAGCCAAATGGGTATGGAGAGAGAAATGATGTTGGAATTGTTTGATTTTGAGTTATGTTAGTGATTAAGGTTAGTTTAACATATTTAGAAGCAAAACAACAAGAAAAAAATCCATTTTCCCCATGAATCTTCATTGGTCGAATCTTCCTTGATGTGTGTGGGTGATCGATTGTTATTATTTCAAGAGAAATGGCTTAGAAAATGATGAATAATGGTGAGAAAATTAAGTAGGAAAAATCACGGTGTTAATGAACCATTATTGATTGAAATTTTTAAGAAGAAAAGTGAAGATGGTTTTGCCAAATTTTAGGTTATTTGACTTGTATTTGGTGAATTAAGGTATTGGAAAAGAAATGGAGCAATTTGGAGCTAAATAGGACGCGTTGGCCAATTAATCGGGTGATAAGACGAATTAGGCCAATACAGGGGATTAGATGGCTACCAGTGCGTTTTGCATTCCATATCATGAATTAGTAGTCTAAATTAGTTTAATTTTGATTTAGTACCAAAGTAGTAAGTTTCTCGATTTTGTACTATGTCAAGGTAGTGAGTCCTCCGATAAAGGCAAAGAAATTGCTTCCGAGGACCAGTAGTCAGAGTACTTCGAAAATTCGCACTCTAGACATTGTGAGTAACCTTACCATCATTTTGATTATCTAAAGTATGTTTTTATTCAGTTTTGGTGAAATTTTATGAAAATTAGTTTTAATGGTAAATCTTTATGTTTATAAACAAAATGAGTTTAAACGAAATGATTTTATAAATTGTCTTGAAATCGAATGACGGTTTCGAAAATAGAGTAATTGGAGACCATTGATATGTTGTAAATTTATGATTTGAATTGATGGCTTATGTTAATGTGTTGGCATGACTGACTGGGTTGTATTTTTGTGAACTGTATGAATTGTTCTATTTTACACTTGCAGGCTGGGTAGTATTATATTAGTCATGTCATGCTGTCAAAATTTTATTGTATGGTGGGTTTAGCTTGCTGCAGTGGACGGGTTTCTGTGGACCAGCCTATTAGAGGGGCACAGTAAACCCCTTTATATTTTACCTCGGTTGGAAAGGCTAGTAAGGTAACTCTCAAGGTATAACTTTTAGAGTTTACTTCACGCCAAACCACCACGTGAGGGGGAACTCGGCCAACGCCAAGGAACGGCTATATTTTTAAAATAAAAATATGATTTATGTGTACATAACTTTTAATAGCCTTGGTGGACTTAGTTGGGATAGCCCTCAGCCAAGGTATCCATGATAACTGAGTATGATAATGATTTTGGCATTAGCCAAGTTTTAAGATACTCATAAGCCATGTTAATGTTTTTAAATGAAATGAATATTTATGTTATGAAAAACATATTCAGATGAAATGTTTTAATAGTCTTCTTTTACTCGACTTTAGATATTTTGAGTGATGTATGTTTACTCACTAAGATTTTATAATCTCACAACCCTCCTTTCCACCCATTTCAAGCTCAGAATAGGCTGTATATAGCTGATTCCATTGAGGGCTTCCCTTGGATTTGCGTCTTCCAAACTATAGGTTTACAGTTTTCCTTACTTCTAGTTATTCATGGGCCCACTTGATATTATAAATTATATTAATTTAAATACTCTGGTTTACTGTGTCACATTGTGAATGAATAAATTTATTTGGCTTTTATATTACAAAAATTATTTACGTATAACTCTAAAAATATTGTTTTATAAAAAAATAAAATATTTTACTTAATATTTCTTTTATTTTTCTATTATATCCAAATAAGCACAATTTCGTTTTAAATGAAATTTTAGACTTTTAAACTCATTTTGATTATGAATTATGTGTTTTGTACTTGTATATTACATTTTAGCCAGTTTCAAAATTTTTGAAAAAAATGACCAAAATACCCATGTGAGGCGAAAATTATTATTTTATTTGTTTTAAGTTGGAAGTAGTTTAAAATCTTTTAGAATGTGGTATTTGGCAACAGTTACTCACAGGGAAAATGAGAAGCTGATATTAAAGCCTTGCGAGGTTCCGGTTGACATTTCGGGTAATGAGTGTCGATCGAGGCATCGCGACGGTTGTCACGGGCTCGAGGGGAGTTCCGGGTCGTGACACAAAATTTCAGAACTATGAGGACAATGAACCTGTAGAACACGCTGATAAGTTTGTCACATCTGTTATAGGGAAACGAAATGTGGTAGCTGAGCACACCCTAGACTCGATTTAGGCTTTAATGTCCATCAAGGGGATAGGGATCATGTTGAGGTGAAGCTAACGAATGATATCCTGTCCACCGTTTACACTTACCACCCCACTAATGAAAAAGGTATCACTAGTGTTAAACGCTTGTCATTGTATGACTATATCCTTCACCTTATTTTGTCCCATACCATTTGCCCTCATGGCACAAATTATTCTACTATTGATAATGAGGATTTCTAGTTTCTTTATCACATCAAGTCTCAAGTTCGCATCAATTTGTCCAAATTTATCCTTGATGGCATGCTGAAAATCATTGATTTGGTGGGCATCCCTACTAGGTGTGATCCACCTAAACCACATACCATGCACACCACAATCAATGAGCATGCCATAAAAAAAAGCTCGATTTTACATATGTCAACAACTCTTGGGTGCATAAGGAAACCATCAATGAGCTTGAAATAGTTAGAGATGAGGGTATGATGAGACCCATGCTAAGCCTAGTGCAACCCTTAATGTTGGTCCAAGTGTGAACCCTAGTCTCACTCCTTGCTACCCACGTATGTTCACAGTCTTTGACTTTAAGCAAACTTTTACTCGATGATTATCATATATGGAATTTATGGATGCTTATATGGTTAGTAGATTAAATGCTTTTGAGGCCTAGAACCGTGAGCTACTGCATCGCTAGCAACTCCTAGAGGAGCAATTTCGAGCTCATTTTCCAACGCCATCTTGATTTCCTTAAAAGGGACGTTGCCTTGTCTCGGCATTTCTTCACTTTTTGGATTGGATGGCCACCTTCTCAAACCATTTTCATTATGCTTGTGCATTGTAATTGCTATGCATTTTGTTACTTTAGAATTTTCTACACCATATTGGATGATCTTTGACGATCGATTTGGGGTTATTTAATATTTTTTTTGTTACATTTGCTCTTGGACAAATTGTTTATGCTAATGATCATATTTCCTTTCTATTGCAATTATGTTCCTTATTCTCTACTCTTTATACTATTTTTATTGTCTTTATGTTATAAAATTACTCGAACAATCTTTTCTTGAAGTCTTGGCTAGCTTTTCACGTTCCTTTGACATAATTTTTATTTAACTTTCATTTTCAAATCTAATCCACTTTCCTTTTTCAGGCCTAACTTTCTTTTAATATAACAAGAAGAGGGATAATGGGGTTAAAGAGTAAACTTTGCATTTAGTTTTTGACAAGACAGCCAAATCATTTCTAAAACTAAAAATTCTTAAAATGCTTAAAATTGAAGGGGAGCATAGATTAAGGGAGTCCATTTTCAAAAAGTTTGAACAAATTTTGCTCATCATTTTGTCATGTCAAAGAGGGGGAGATTGTTTGCTCTATAGCCTTCAAATTCATCCCATGTTTTGCAATGATAAAAGAAAATGATCAAAATTTCATTCAAGTCTTAAAATATCAACTCTAGACATTCCTTAGCACTTTCACATGAGTTTCAAAAGCAGAACAATTAAAAAGGATGTTGAAAAATCCATTTTGGTCCAAATCTATCGATATATGTTCTTCATGTATCAATAATTTTGGACAAGTATTGATAGAAATTGAAATCTATCGATACATGATCTTGAGAAAAGTCAATTTTTACAAAGTCAAACTTAATCTATCGATACATTCTTGAAATGTAATGATAGAAATACAACAGAATGCTTATTGCCTTAAAAGTATCAATACATTAATCAAATATATCAATACATTTTCAATAGAATGCTCACTACCTCAAAAGTATCAATACATTAACAAAAGTATCGATACTGCAAGGATTTGGCCTCATGTTCAAACATGAAAAGAAGCAAGAAATAAAAGTATAATGCAATGGAAAAATAAAAATACATTTAATCAGAGAAATAGTTAAAACCCTCATAATCAATGTTTGTGTTTTTTATGCAATTTCAGATTAATTATGAACACTCATAGGTTCAAGTATTATGTACCTTACTCTAGATATCATAATCAATAGCTAATTAAATCTAAAAACACTTGTGATGAAGCAAGTAACCTAAAAAGGAATAAGACAATCTGAAATCCTGCAGTCAAAATCTTTGCTTCTTCACCTTTAGGATTTTTCAAATCTTAAGTCACCCAAGTATTTGGCCTCAACAATAATCCACATAGTGACTGAATAAGACCTTCTCAAAGGTACGATTTTACTTGTGCTAACAAATTTTGTTTCTAAAACAAAAAGACCAAAAATTCTTGCCCAATATTATTTCTATCAAACAAAGAAAACTATTTTTCTTTTCTTATTTTTATGAAATGGCTAAGAAGTGCCTAAAGGCTTAGAATTTTAGTTGGCTAACAAAACATATATATATATAGTCAAACTAAGTTGTAACCCTAGATACAACATTTGTATTTTCAATTAAGTTCTTGTGAACTTAATTAATTTTTCAACTTTATTTTGGTTTATTTCAATTAAGTTCAACTTAATTGATTATCTTTTTTTAATCTCAATCATGTTGCTTAATGTGTGTAACCCATTAGGCTTTTAACATGCTGGCAATAAACATAAATCATAATTAAATATCAATTTGATAATTGATTTATATTTATAGATCATGAACGGTATCTAACAACACATCATGACCACCCAAATTAAAGAATTTGACAAAGCCCTTCAATGATAAGTCTATCAGTGCAATATGGTCCTTTCATCAAATATCTCAAATATGTCATAAAGCATGGCTCGGTGTCTATTTATCACATTCCATATTAGTTGTCATAATTCATAACTAACTTTGTGAAGTTAGGAAACTAACTTCAAACTCATCATGCTTTCTCCAAAGACTTTATAAAACTTAATCAAGAATTGAGAACAAGTGAGATACATCTCCTCATATCACTTGGGGTCACAAATCCTTTCTTCACCACTCATCAACCTTCGCATGCTTCATAACTGTGAGACCTCAACCCCTATAGGCTCATAACTACGCATAGACACAATAACACGGGCTACGGGTAGTTTCGTCATTTCCTCTAAAAAGCTCCCAAAATAAGGTTTTATGATATTTTAAGGTCTAAATAGGCATAAGACCGAATAAATAATGTGCACTGATGAAAACATAAAGAAAACTAGAAGTTTCAATAATTTTCACCATAGGGGCAAAATGGTCATTTTTCACCTCGGGTCAAAACTTTTAAGTTTCATAAACCCGAGCATGTCTACAGCATTATGGACTTGTTTTAGTATCAAAAGAGTAAAAAGATTGCACCAAGGATTGAAGGAGAACAAGTTAATGTGCTAAAGGCATTTTCGTAATTTCAAGTGAAATGGATAAGCTTGAGCTATAAATATCTTTTTTCTTCCAGCAGCTTCTTCTCCTTCTTCTTCTTCCATCTCACGTTGCTTCCATCCTCCATGGAAGCTTGCTTTGCAACTTCCATAACTTTCTCTCTCTAGCTCCAAATTTCATGCCTTTGCCCACTCTTTCATACGATTTTTCTTGCTCTTCCACCTTTACACCTTAAAACCCTCAAAAAAAACTTTGTTCAGCACTTTCTCTCACTAGTTGAAAGTTTTAGAGAGAGAAAGAGGGAGCTTCCATAGTAGCTTGATAATTTTTGGAAAGAATTTCAATTATAAAGCTACTAAGGTGAGTAGTGAACTATAATTGATTTTTAGGTGTTGAGAATGTCTAGTAATTAGAATTGTGAGAGTTATTTGTTGAGATTGTTATTCATTTTAGTGTGACTAGAGAATTGCAAACAATAGCCATTTAATGGTGGTTGGTAACTAGTTAGGAATGACTAGTAGAACCCAATTTAGAAAATAGTTTTGGAATGGTATTAATGCCAATTTGGGTTGGTTGTGATGTTGTCTGTGTATAGGTTCCAACAAGGCCTCACATGTCCATTTGGAGCATTAGTTGAGGTTAGAGTCAAGCAAAAGAATCAACAAGATCGGTGAGTGAACTTGCATTTCAGAGTATTTTTAGGAATGTGAATGTGTTTACACAAGACATTAAATGATTGTATCAAACTTTTCTTAAAAATGGGTGCCTTGGCAACAAGCCCTTGATAAATTATCTTTGTGTGGTGATATGTGGCTATTATGGATTCATATACTGCTACATTATGTTGATATATATATATATATATATATTATATACGTATGAATATATTGTTGTGTAATGATATTGACTCGGCTATGTGCAAGTGGGGAGTGCGCATGAGCTGATGATGATGGGATGGTGTGCATGATGATGTTGGGTATATATAAATATACATATGTAAATATGTGTGTTTTAGGAAGTTTATGAGTAAAGGTATATGGTTGTAATGCATGTGAAATTTGGCAAGATGAATCTTGAAAAATTCCCATTTTCTAGCAAATTGATCTTTATTGCAGCAGCAAATGGATTTTTGTACAAAGGAGGCCCCTTTTTCACTTAGGTGCCCTACTTCTTGCTGCAACGAGAAACATTCTATTTTGGCGGCAGAAAACTCGCTGCAACGAAAATAAATCTCGCTGCAGCTAGAAACTCTCAGGTTTTGATGCAGTGCCTTCAATTTGATAAAGATTTTGACCACCTTCCCGTCTGAACTAGGAAAAGTGGTAAACATAAAAGTTATATCCTTGCCTCTTAGCTTTCTAATGGTTCAAAAATCTGGTCAAGTAAACTTCTGTAGCGGGAGATATACTAGAAAAACTAAAACACATGCAAATTGGTACTATTTCTCACTGCAGCGAGAATGAACTTAGCTGCAGCGAGAACATTCTATCCTACATGCTACCCTATTCACTTTTTGATATATTTTCACCCATTTAACTTCATGGATTGATCATGGGTTTGTGAAACACTATGAGGGTATTAATCAAAGTTTGAAATGAAGGGTTTTTAGTAAGAAATTAAATCAATTGCATTGTTTTTGAAACAAGTGCATCATGATTTCCAAATTCTTCCTATTGATTGCTTGTTCCCTTCTTATGTTCACTCACTGAGTTTGGTACTCACGTTTTTAAAATTCATGTTTTCATATTTGGAGGCAATTGGGACCTAAATTGAGTCACACACATATGTTTGTCTTCTTGGTAGGTACTTTGGCATCTCAGTAGCTGTATCCTCACCCAGAGTCACTCCGCTGACAGTCTTAAGTCTATTACTTGTGAACATGTATATGTAATGTAAACTACTAAGAGTCATGTTATAAATAAAGTTGTATATGTTGGATTGATGATAATAGTACTTTGATATAGTATAAAAATGAATATCCAGTTGTTATAAAATATTACTAGAACATTTACTTTTGAGAGTTACAACACTTCAATTTTAAAGATGATGGATGGGAATGATAATCAAAATTGCATAAGGAGGCTTGCTTGGGCTTAGTGGGCTATGCCCATTGGGCCCATGCGTCGGTCATGGCCTTGGAATTTGGGCTAAGACAATAACATACCCTAACGCACCTTGTTTAGGCATTTAGTCACCTCTAGACCCGTAAAGGTGAAAACAAAGTATGTCATTCCCCATGCAAGATGACCTGTTGTCTTAAGTCCGAGGACTATTTGCACAACTATCACATGAGAACATATTCATAGACAATTATAGATCATGTTCAATGAACTTGTTCTCTAACAAGCACCCACATGCCATCGTCAAGTATCCCATATACTTCAATCTATGAGATTGATTGCTTACTTCCCAAGTAAAGAGGCTTAACATGCATTAATCTTTTAGCATTGTCAATGCCTTGTCTTGACAATACAATGACCAGGAACTATTTTAGGAGCTTGGTTTTGATGCATAAAGATCTCATAATTATAACAACTTTATGATTCTCTTGTAAGGCATTTATGTTCCATGGGCTTCATCCAATTAGTACTTAATAACTCCTTATTATTATACTAACACGAAGGAAAACCTCTATCAAATAACGTTATGCGGTTAAGCATTCATTAAATGACAATATATCGATGATTTCTTTGTTCAATGATGATAATTAGTTGTCTTGAATTCTTATCTTTTGGTGAAAAGGTTTTTGTTTAGATTCATGCTAAAGTCTTTTGTTAAGTATCATTGTTAAGATGTGATTTCCACAATTTTGAGTATTATATCTTTTACTTTGAATTATTATGAATATCTAGAGAAGGTTTATATTGATGTGAATTATAGATTATGTCATGAACTCTAGAATTTGCTTGGTTTTCTCTCAAGGCAAAATCCTAGGCAATTCTTAGTTAAGGACATGATTTAGGCCATCTTTAGACCGTTGAGCTTAAAAAGCCTACCTTGTTAAATTTTTATCCCTAGTACACCCTTTTTAAGCCTAATTTCCCTTTTCTTTGTTGAACTACATAGTAATTGAGCTTACCCTTAAAATTAATTTTTCAATTTTGCAACCCTCACTCCTAAGCATGTATATTGTTTTAGGAAATATAAATTGAGCTAAATGTTCTAAAAGGTGGAAAGGTGATGTTGACATTAAAAGCCACCCCACTACCTACAATACAAAGAACATAAATTTTAGGGTGTGAATTTGTGAGTAAAAAAAAAAAGAGAGAAAAAAAATGTGTTGAATGAAAGAAAAGTTTAGATGTGCACGAAAAGATATACTAGGAGAAGGAAATTAGAGCTATATATATAGGTCTTAGAATAATTATGTGCTTAGAGTTATTTAAACCACATTAATATCCTTTATCATACCTTGACCCTAGCCATACAATACAAGCGTGTTAAAGTCCTATTGATCCCTAGCTTTGTGTTAGTCTACATTAGTGGAGAAAGAGATGAAAAGTAAACTTATGGAATTTAGTACTAATTTGAAATTTGTGTTGGCATAAACTCATCCGGATATCATGATATTCTTGGTAAAAGATTTCACACACACGAAAATCCATTGGAGAAAGTGCTTGCACTAGAATTAAAATATGACTTTAAATTATGCCTATATATTTCCTTAGGTTAATGATCAATAGACATAATTTTGAGAAAATTATGGGGAATCATTGAGTTGGTGCACTTTATCTCTAGTAGTAGTAGTAACTATATTTATTTTTGTTTTCATTAACTGAATTTAATTTTTGTAAGTTAGTTTTTTTTTCTATGTTTTACTCAAGGACTAGCAAAATATTAAGTGTGGGGGTGTGATAACTCTATGATATAGAGTTATTTGGGCTAACTTTTGATAATAATTTAGCTTAGTTCTTGTAGTAATGCATAAAAATTAGTAGGCTTTATTTAATTATTTTAAATTAGTCAATTTAAGTGAGTCAATCTAATCTTAGTTAATTTTATGCTTAATTTGGTGTTAATGTGATCAAAATATGTTGTTATTGATTTATTTGTGCTTTTGTAGGTGTTTGACGAAAGAAGAATTTTAATGGAAGAAATATAGCAATTTTAAGATGTAGACTTTCATTGCATATGTTTTGGTATTTTAACCATAACTCTCTCTACAGGGCTTCAAATGAAGTGATTGTTAAACCATTGGAAAGCTAAGAGAAAACTATACAACTTTTATGTTTACCACTTTGACCAGTTCGGCCTAAAAAATGGTCAAAAATCATGTCAAATTTGAATCACTATAGTAGTTCTAGAGCAATTACGATTTCTTTCAATTAATGGGTCGAGGCCACAGCTCACATAGTCTGATGAGGAAATACTCATTGGAATTGACTTCTTTCTTCACCCAACTTGACCTAACTTCAAAGTCCTATAAAAATAACCTTTCAAAAAACTTTTAGGAAGAGAATAAGACACCAAATTGACAATTGAGATTCAAGCCACAAAATCATTGAAAAAAAAAGTCTCATTGGAGCTGAAAAGAAATTGAAGGATTCAAGAAGATTTGGAGATCAAGAGTTTCACTCTTGGAGTTTCTTTATTCTTTATTTTTCTTGGTTTAGTTTCAATGTTTAAACTTATTTTGATGATAATGTGTGACTTGACGAGAAACTAAATTATTTATCTAATATTATGATTGAACTCAATACGTATTCTGATTTATTTATCTCTCTTTTGCTTATGTTTGATGGATTCAAGTGGTTTATTTTATTCTGTTCTTAATGCTTCTGATTGATTGCCACCAATTAGACTGAATTAGAAACCTGGGTTAAACCTTGACGAAGGAGATTTAGGTAGACCTTGAATTGAATAGCGTATGATCAAATGCAGTTAGTTGATTAGGTGGTTTGATTTGCATATAGAGTAGACATGCACCTATAAGCTATACGTAGCCTAAATTGGAGCACGAACTTAATGAATCTTTCTTCAATTTAATTTGCAAAATATATAGTAAATTAGTTGGGAGATGCATTTTTATGAAAAACTCGACAGAGGCTTGTAAATAATTTAGGACTCTACGTCAACAACTTAATCCATTAAACTGAGTTAAGAGAGAGAGAGATAATATTCAGATGAAATATTAAAGGATACCATAATCTTAGGTCTGGTAATCACTAGAAGTTAATAAAATAATTTGGCTGATATGTTTTAGATTAGTTTTAGTTATTAGTTTATTAGTTTTAATTTTAATTTTAATGGTTTCGCTAAAATTAGAGTGCATTAATTTTAGTAGTTAACAATAAGAATTAATTCAATTCTCTGTGGGATCGACACTCTATTCATCATTATATTATCTTTGCGATACGTATACTTACACGGGTAGAAAATTGAACAACATTAATCTTGGATTCTAAGTGTTGGAGGTAAGTGTTTTGACTTCTAAAAGCTTGATTTGGATATCCAAAACCGAACTAACCGTTTGCACACCCTTAAGCCCGCGTGCCTTCATTAAATAAAGTAAGAGAGGGTAAGTATATATTTAAATATTATGGTGATACCTTGGTGAAGTACGAAATTAATATTTTATTTGTACAAGTGTAAAGGAAGAAAAATAGAAGGAAATTAGAATTAAAGGAATTATGGGAGGACCTAATTGAAAAAAATAAGAAGTTGAGGGGTGGAATTGCAAATAATAAAAAGTAAAGAGGTGAAGTTGTAATTATGAACAAGTTGAAGGATCAAATTGTAATTTATGAAATATTTGAATGACCAAATTAAAAAGGATGAAAAATTTTGAGGGTCAAATGGTAAATAAGGAGAAATTTGAAGACTTATGTGCAATTTCACCATTTTAAGTTAAATGGAAATTAACTAACCAAGGAAAATTAGATTACATGGGAGGATGGATTATGCATGTAACAAATATTATTACATGCAAAGATATCCATGCAAGGATGTACTTGTAGTGTGGAACATGTGGGACCCCCACCATGTGACAAATTAAAAGGAAGGAGACAAATGCACAAGGTGAAATATGCATGTGATTTTGCTAGTTAAAGAAAGCATAGAAGATTTATGCATGATGGACACTTGGTGGCAATGTTGGATTAAATGAAAGGAAACGTATATGCATGTAATGTTATTGGCTAGATGAAATGCCAAATGAGAAATAATGTGGGAGAATGCATGAAAGGCTATTGGACAAAAGTAAGTTGGTGTAAGTAGAAACATGTTAAACTAATGGAATAATGGGAAAATGAGAGAATGGATGTGTGAATTGAATAGCCAGCCATGCATGAAGGTGAATAAGATGGATAATGTAAAAAATTTCCAACCAATGGCCAAAGGGATAGGATTGTTGCATGAAGATCCATAGGATGACAAGGTGGCCAAATAGCAAGAAAAGATAAAAAAAATCATGAATTGTAATTGGTTGAATGGGTGCCCAATAAATACCAAATTCCAAAAAGTAAAAGAGAACAAAAATTTGGCCTTGAGAAGCTTGAGAAAACCGTCCATTGAGAGAGGAAAAGAAAGAAGAAATTGTTCATAAGAGCTTCACCCGAGAGAAAAAAATAGAAAAAAAAAAGAGAAAATGGAGGAAGGCTCTAGTTTGTGAGGATTCAAGAGAAATCGTGGGTTTCTTACTTCTTCCTTGTTGAGTCTTGATGTTCACTCACCATTCAAAGTGTAGATTTGAAGCTTGAAGGAGATTAGTGTTCAGTTTGACTATTCCAAAGTGAGGAAGGTAAGAGTTACGATTTTTCTTCCATGCATGTTTTGAAAACCGGTTGTAACCGTAAGAAACATTTTATGGCAGCAAGATCTTCAAAGAATCAAAGGACCGAATGCATGCATGTTGATTGTATACAGGTATATGGTGATTTGAGACAAAAAAACGATGGGTAAGTGTTCTTGACCTTGAGTTTCATGAATGGAAAGAAAGATAGAACAGTCGTTGATGATTTTTGTTTATGGCAACAAAAAGAAGGCTCGGGAAGGCTCGACATGGGGGGCTTGCTAAAGGTTATGGAAATGGTGCTATTGAGCCATTAAGGTAAGGGATTGAAGTTTAAGATTTAGACATTTATCTGGATTTTGGTGCTGATTGAAAGAAAACTTTTAGATGAGCTCAAGATTAATGGATTATGTTGAAATACTTATTGCAAGGTATTGGAGAAGAAAAAAAAAGGAAGCTGCTGGAATTGACATTTAAGTGTGTTAAGTCATTGAGAGGTATGAGATTTGAACTCTAGAATTTTTATACATGATATATTTAGACACGGATTAGAAAAGAAGTGTTTATGTGAATTGGAAATTTATAAACCTTATTGTATATGCTATTTTTAAAAGGTTGAATGAAAGAATAAGTTTGCTGGAAATTACAATTGAAGCTTAGGATTAAGCATGCTATTGAAGTTAATTGGCTCTTAAAGGTAAGTGAAATGAGTATGATTGAGTGGTATATAATTCAAATGTTGAAATGTTAGTTGGAAGCTAACAAGAAATAATTGAAATTGGATTTGAATGATATGCAATTTGATATACAGATTTGGCATTTTTAGAAATTAAAAGGACAGCTTGCAAAGACTTGTGACTTAGCATTGATAAGCTCATTGAGGATAATTATTTGGTGAAGAAAAATCCCACCAAGCTAAGGTGAGTAAGGGGTGTCGATTTTAAAAGATTCTATGTTATATCAAAGTATATATATAGTATTGTTCAATACCTTTGTGGAAAGCATGAATTGCTAGAAAATGATAAGTGGTTTAAATACATGGTTTGGAATGATTTATACATTGCTTTTATGGAAAGCATGACCTGGTAGAAACAATAGGCAATTGTGTATGCAAAGTGATTTGGAAGTTGTTTGTCTATACTATATATATATATATATATATATATATATATATATATATATATATATATGTAAAGTGTTTTAGAAACTGGGAAACAAGCCCTTTGTAATGTTTTGCATCAAAATCGTGCCTTGTATCTTTATGTGATGTGCATAGTTAAATGCACTTGATAAATGGCTTAAATGCAAATTCTTTGTGAGACCTTGACCTTTATAGACTCGTAGATAGAAGTACACGCGATATCCCTGATCAGGGGTAATTTCGTTATTTCCTTAGTAAGCCTTTAAAAGTAAGTTTTAAACAATATTATGGCCTAAATAGGCCTAAGACATAAATGGATGATTAAATAAGGGTAAAATAACAAAGGAAACAAAAATTTTGATGATCTCCACGATAGGGGCAAAATGGTCATTTTTCACCTCAAGTCAAAATTTTTAACTTTTCATGAACCCGAATATTTCTAGACCATTATGGACCTTGTCCCAGTGTCAAAGGAGTAAAAAGATTGCATAAAAGATTGGAGGAGAATAAGCTAACTTGTGGAGGGGCATTTTGGTAATTTAAGTGGAGTGGATAAGCTTGGGCTATAAATATCTCTTTCTTCTAGTAGCTTCTACATTCTCCAACAGCTTTTCTTCTTCTTCTTCTTCTCTTTCACGTTGCTTCCCAATCTCCATGAAAGCTTGATAAGAAAGCTCCACAACCTTCCTCAAATAGCTCCAAATTTCATGCTTTTGGTGCACCCTTTCCATAAACCCTTGTGCTCTTCCATTCTCTCACTTTAAAACCCTTGAAAAATCTTGTTTCCATACTCTCTCTCACTAGTTAGGTGTTTTAGAGAGAGAAAGAGAGAGGAAGCTTCAAAAATAGCTTGAAAGTTTTGGAAAGAATTTCAAATACAAGCTACCAAGGTTCCAACGAAGCCCCATCACCCCATTTGGACAATTAGAGAAGTAGAGTCGACAAAAGGTTCAACGAAATACCAGTGAGTGGACTTGCATTTCAAAATTGTTTTGGGAATGTAAACTTATTTGCACAATATACTTGAATGATTTTATCCAACTTTCCTTAAAAACAAGTGCCTTGGGAACAAGCCTTTGATAAATTTATTTATGTTGTGACATACAGTTGTTATGGATTCATGCACTATTACACTATGTTGGTATATATATATATATGTTGTGCATGATGGTTGATATTGTGTGATGATTATAACCGCGTGTGTGCACGATGTGGGGGAATGCACATGCCAGTAATGGTGGTGGTGAGAGAGATGGATGATGATAGTGCCTATGTGCACGATGCAGGGGGATGTACACGATGCCACTGATTGTGTATGATGTGGGGGGATGCACACGATGACTCTGGCTATATGCACGATGTGGGAGGATGCACATGAGCTGGATATGATGATAGTGGTATTGATATTTATCCATGTATGTATATGTATATATGTCTAGAGAATGAAAACTCATGTATATGGTTTATGGTTGAAATGCATATGAATTTGGCATGTTGAACTTTGGAAATCTTTATGTGTTTTATGTTGATTTTGTCATTTCAACAAAATGGCTTTTTCTTGAAATGAAGGAAACCTTTTTCTCACTGTTTTGTTTCTCGCTGCAACGAGAAACTCTCTGGTTGGAGGGGTAAGGCTGGCCAAAAATCTCGCTGCAGCGAGAATGTTACTATAGCTTCTCGCTGTAGCGAGAAACTTTTTATTTTGTGACCAAAATTTTTGTTGCTACCTTATTTTCCATTTCTTTGATACCATAGTTGAGCATGGACTTCCAACATTAAGGAATAAATGAATTAAGTTTAAAATGATGAGGTTTGGTGAGAAACCCTCGGCCAATTAAGAAATCCTCAGCTAGTTAATAATTTAAGTCAAGTGTCGCTGCAGCGGAAAGGCATTCTCGCTGCAGCTACGACCCGTCATTTATTTGACCTGATTCTCATGAATGCTATTAAAGTTTTCACTCTCCAAATCCTTTGTTGAGCATGGACCTTATTCATAAAGTGATTTACTCATGTGGGGTTTACATGAAGGGTTTTAATAAGAACTAAAACAAATTGCATTGTTTTGAAAAATAAATGCATCATGATTTCGTTAAACATTCCTTAATGTTTGCTTGTTCCTTTCTTGTTCACTCACTGGGTTTATACTCGCCGTTTTCAACTTCATGTTTTCAGATCAAGAGGCAGCCAATAACTAGGTCAAGGTGCCCTTATAGATTTGTTTCCTTGGTAGGTATCTCGACATTCAGTAGCCGTACATCACTCGGGTTTCTCCGTTGAAAATCGAGTCTTCTTTTTGAGATGTATAGACAACCCTGATGTAAATTATTAAGATACATGTTATAGACAATGTATATATATATACTTGATCGATATGCCATTATGAGTTGGCAATGTTTAGTATTATTTTGATTCAAAGTTATGAAAATGACTTCAGTAATTCAGATGGAGAAATGAACAGATCATGTAAATAGGCTTGCTTGGGCTTAGTGGGCTATGTCCATTTGGCCCATGCACCGGTCATGGCCTGAAATTTGGGTCGTGACATTCTTGTGAGCTGATTTTAGTCCGAACTTTATGCAAATGTTTACACCATGCATTTTAATGTGAAAACAAATTTTGAAAGGTTACCAAACCTTGTTTTCAAATGATTTAAGGGAAAACTCTTGACAACCTTGATTTGGTTTTGAAAATGGTTTTGACAAATCAAGAGCTTTGAGAATAAGTCGAATGCCACATCAGGATAATGTGACCCTTGTGCACAAGTGAGCTCTAGTTAGAGAACCTTTGGGTCACCGACGGACTATTAGATATGGCTTGGCCACGATTTGTGATTATATATGGCAAGGCCACCGGTTGTTATATGTGGCTGGGCCATGAGTTGATATACGTGGTTGCGACCACATGATTTCTTCGATGTCGACTAACATCGTTAAGACTGCCATGGCTTTGGGAAACCGGTGGAGGGAGGGCTTCTAGATTGTTATTATGTGAAAGAGAGTCCACGGGTTGATTATCTATGATTACCTACTTGAGAGCCTTAAGAGTTTTTATGTCATGACCCAGAACTCTCATCAAGCCCCTGACAACTGCCGCGATGTCTTGATTGACATTCATTACCCGGGATGCCAACCGAAACCTCGCAAGGCTTTCGCATCAATTTTACTTCTCCCTTGTGAGCGGCAGTTATTAAATAGCATGTTTTAAAGAAATATAGACCAATTTCAAATCAAAAACAATCAAAAAGTAATTTCTACTACACAGGGGTATTTTGATCATTTTATCCAAAATTTTCGAACTTTGGCAAAAATATGATATACGAGTAATAAGCATCCATTTCATGTTTAAAAATAAGTTTCGTTGTCTAATTCATCAATTTAAAGTGAAATTATAGCTATTCAAATTAAATAAAAATATTTAAATAAAATATTCTATTTTCTTATAAAACAATATTTATAGAACTCTACGTAAATAATTTTTGTAGCGTAAAAGCAAAATAAATTCATACATGCAGTGGCACACGCAGCCAGGTATATAAAATATTCTACAACGACATGTGGGCCCTCAAAATAAACATATATGTACAAGACTATAGACCTACAATTTCTAAGGGTGCAAACCCAAAAGCAAACCCTCGACATAATCAGTCGTCTATAGACTGTCCTTAGCCTGAAATGGGTGAAAAGAAGGGGTGAGTTTTTATAAAGCTAGTGAGTAAGCAAATTTCATCTAAAACATCTAAAGCCGAGCAAATGGAGATAATTTAAAATATCTTATCATAATATGATTCATAACATCAAATCTCATTTCATTTCATATAAATCAATTTGGCTTATGATTCTCATAAGAACTTGGCTCGTGCCAAAAACTTGCACTTGGTGACACCTTGCGCTGAGGCATCCACCCGAGTTTGCCAAGGCTGTTAAAATAACATATGAGTATAAAACTCATTTTTTTACATTTAAAAGCACAACCCTTCCTTGACGTCAGCTGAGTTTCACCTTCACGTGGTGGTTCGGCATGAAGTGAACTCTAACGTTACCTTAGGAGATACCCTACGTACCTCTCGTACTAAGGTAAAATATAACGGGGTTTACGATGCCCCTCTCATAGGCTGGTCCACGGAATCCCGTCCACTACAGTAAGCTAATCAAATAACCCACCAATTCAATAAAATTTTTGACAGCATGACATGGCTAATATAATATTACCAGCCTATCAAGGCAAAGCAAAACAATTTATATATTCCACACAAACACAAATCCAGCCATGTTTGCCATCACATTGTCATAAGCCATCAATTCAAACCATATGTCAAAACATATATATAACACAATTATACAGTCTCCACTTACTCAATTTCCAAAACCAGTATTCAATTTCAAAACAAGTTATAAATCTCATTTCGTTTAATCAACACTTCAATTATAAAACATAATAGTTTGCACTTTAAATTCATTTTTCTTTAAAACATAAAAACGAGTATAAACTACTTTAGATAGTTAAGATGAAAGTCCGATTACTCACAATAGCAGAAGTTTGGAGTACTCCTATTCTTAGTCCTCAGGCACAATATCTTTACCCGTATCAAAGGGCTCACCACCTATACATAATACATAACGCGTAATTCGATATATTTGTGTCAAACCGTCATAAGACTATTTCAGGCTCTATATGAATGCATGAAATGCAATGAGAATTATTTGAATAATCACTTAAAGACGGTGTTCTACATGGGTTCAATTATGATCAGACTGAACTTGTATTCGACCTAACTCGAACTATACACTGTTGAATTAACCAAAACATCCAATTCAATTTCAAATATATTCATTACACTTCCAATATTCCAAATACACCAAAGTACCTCAATAAGCTTGATTGTAACTTAATTCATTGTAATCGAAATTCATTCCAATTATGGACTAACTTGCTAATCAGTGTCAACATAGTCCAATAAATCCATCTATATCATTAGGAATCAAATCCAAGTCCATTTACTATGATTTTCTCATTATTGTTCAAATCGTTTACTAAAGGAACCATACGTTTCCATAACCGTTTTCAATATCCGGCACCACAATTCATCAATTACAAGCTAAATAACATGAGATATAACAAGATTCATCATCAATGTGTCCTTTAGTAAATTCAGCCAAGGAGGGTTTGATGAAGAACATGTGGTTTTCATGCTTGTTTTTCACACCGAGTATCACAAAACAACTAAAAACGCGTATATAGCATGAAATCTAACGAAATCTGTGATCAAAACCTCTCCCCCTAGGTTCGGCCAGAAAACTTTCCTTCATGAAATCTTGAGTTTCAACTATGGAAAATGAAAAAGAGAGCATGGGAAAGGTAGATCTTAAGCTAAAGTGAAAAATGTCACCTTTGATTGCTTTGTTCTTTGAAATTCCACAAATTTCTCTTGAATTGTTCTCTCTAGGGTTTGTTTCTATTCTTTTCTCTTTGTTCTTTGCTTTGACCGGCCAAGAGAGAGTGATTTGGGAGGAGTGTGTGCTGGTTGTTAAAGGGAATTATAAAAGATTAAAATTTACCACGTGTCACCATGTAATTGGTCCAAGATTAAAAACTTAACCATTAAGCAATTTCTCACCACCACATGTAATCCCATAATTATCCAAAGTATAAAGTGATAATAGGTGAAATTCATGGGCTTGACAAGTGTCATGGTGATGTAAAATTTCAATTACGTCCTCATGGACACGTAAAATGATCGTTTTGCCCTTATACTCGAAAAATGTCAAAAATTGAAATTTTTCACTCCAAAATCTCAAATTATACTACAAATAGTCAAACTTGATCAAAAATCTCATCCAACATTTCAATTTTTCCCTTGGGTGACAAAATGACCATTTTACCCTTACATTATGAAAATTCTTGAATTAACTCCAAATCAATCCTCGAATTCTGAATCATTATAATAAGACATTTTAAGGTTCAATATCTCTCAAATGCATCTTCAAATCTCTATTTGGACTAATTCGAGGCTTTAATCAACTTAATTGTATCACTAGGTACAATACCGACTTTTAATGATTTTTCGATACATTCATTTATGCAAACATTCTATCAAGCACATGAATGACATGACAAGTATATAATAGAGTAGGGCTTGACAACACTTCCCCCCTTAAAATAAAATTTTGACCTCAAAATTTCACTTACCAGACTCGGAGAAAAGATGCGGGTATTGGTTTCTCATCTAGTGCTCAACTTCCCATGTCATCTCCTCCATCCGAGCATTCTTCCATAACACCTTAACCATTGGGATGTTTTTATTCCTCAACACTCGATCCTTTCTATCTAAAATACGTACAGGTTGCACCTTGAACTTTCAATCTTCTTGCAACTCAATCGAAGGTGCCTCAAGAATATGGGAGGGATCAAGTACATACTTCTTCAGCATCGAGGTGTGGAAGACATTGTGAATCCGATCCAACTCCGGGGGTAATTCTAGTCTATATGTCACTGGCCCAATCTTTTAAATGATACGAAAGGGTCCAATGTATCTTAGATTGAGCTTTCCCAGATTTGTAAACCGAATCACACCTTTCATTATCCAACAAGATACCACAATAATATAATCAAATAAGACTTAATACCTCAAAATATTCAAATCATTACCTTTCCAAGGAAATCTTAAGAAAAACTCCATCATCAACTTCAAATTCCAAATCTTTTCTCCGTCTATTAGAGTAACTTTCCTACCTATCTTGAGCTATCTTTAATCGTTCTCGAATAACCTTGATCTTGTCATTAGTCAGATCAATCAACTCTACATTAAACAATTTCTTGTCACCCACTTCATCCCAACAGAGTGGAGTTCGGCACTTTCTTCCATACAGAGCCTCGTATGGGGCCATCCTGATACTAGACTGAAAATTGTTATTATACGTGAACTCCACAAACGGCAAGTGTTTGTCCCAACTCCCAGTAAAATCAATGACACAAGCCCGTAGCCTCCTAAGTCTAAATAGTTCTTCCAGATTAACCATTTGTCTGTGGATGAAAGGCAGTACTAAATCTCAAATTAGTTCTGAGAGCTTCCTGAAATTTCGATCAGAATCAAAAAGTGAACCAAAGGTCTCGATCTGACACGATAGAAACTGGGACTCCATGCAATCTCACTATCTCATCTATATAAAGCTTAGCCAGTTTCTCAATGGAATACGTGCTATCAATAGCCAAGAAATGGGTGAACTTAGTCAATCTACCCACAATCACCCAAATATCATCTTTCCCACTCTGCGTCCGCGGTAAATCCAATACAAAGTTCATAGTCACGTGTTCCCACTTCCATTCAGGGATAAGTAGAAGCTAAAGAGTACCCGATGGTTTTTGATGTTTCGCCTTGATCTGTTGGCATGTGAGACATTTCATCGCAAACTCAACTATGTCTCGTTCCATACTCGGCCATTAGTAACTTTCATCATTATATCAACTATACAACTCATTAAACACGTTGAATTCAAAACTCAAATTACCATGAATAATTCTTCACTTTAGTTTATCACATAATCATCTCCATATATATATATATATATATGTATGTATGTCCATATACATTTAAGTGCCATCATCCATCACTATCGGTAAGGACCCTCGTCAACTACGTTCGAACTAAATTCCCTCTATTCATTCTAATCCATAACTAAGGTTCAATATCATATTCTCATAGCACATGTTTCCCCTTTTTACTTTTCTATTTTATTCCCATAGGTCAAGTTTAATCCATGAATATTAGGGTATAATCAACTCCAAATTACCTTTTTGGATGTTTGAGTTACCATTTAATTTACATCCCACCATAAATTGTTTCTTATGTAATCCATACGGATTCTCATTGTGCCTATGCACAACTTCACATAATTTACATGCTTATACTTTTTTCTTATCATTCTCAATCCTATGTAGAAGCTCCATCATACCACGTATCCTTGCATCACAATGTCATTAACCACATTTCAATCATTAAATATCATTTTCATCCAATCACAATCCGGGATCCATATATGCTTTAGCTTTACGATCTTATTAATCCTTCAGAGGTTTTCTTTAATTCATCCTTGCATCTTATGCAATATCACAATTCCTAAAAGTCATCTTCGTTTCTCATTTACCTTGTATACTTCTATCATATATGTCCTTATTCATTTCCATATTAGTTAGTCACTTAACATTTAAATTCATTAAAGTCGTGTGCACTTCTTATATTTTGAATACTAGTTTCCCACGTTAGGAAATTTTTATTAACCAACTTTATTATCAGGATTACCTTCAATTATCTTGTACTATTCCTTACACCAATATACCCATACATTCTCTTTATCATCTGCACAATCAACTCTGATATTTACAAACTTAATATAGATTTTACTTAGGTATCCCTCAACATCATCGCCAATATCTAATTTCAACCTCACATCGAGCGACCTCATAACTTATGCTTTAACCATTAAGCTCCTTGACAATTCCAAGTTCCACATTTCCTTATCATATATATATAATATTTTAAAGCACTACTAACCATTATTCTTGACACTTGTAGTTCGGTCCATTCGTTTCAAAACTCTTATACATTGCCAATATATAAGTCAGCAAAGAAACGTTCCAATTCATTCATATCAATACCTTCCAAAACTTGAAAACTCCAATTAACGAAGTTTAACATCAAGTCCAATGACCTTAATTCAACTCGTAAGTTCAACTTCCTGTCTTTCACCTTTTATTCCTACGTCCCAGATATGAGGTGTTTCTAGTGCAGCTGCACGGTGGCTGCTGAAGTTTACTTAATCAATGCTATTCGTCTAAATTTAAGGTTACTATATTAATCATCCTCAACTGTTTGGTTTTCCGCCAAGCTAAGGTCACAATTTCCATAATCATTATATTCTCTTGTGCTTATCACATATAATAGACCAAGCCAATATTTTCAAATTCATCTCATTCTTTAACACTTGTCAACATCAATTACCACGAGTCAGAATCCCTTCTTACTTTTCTCAATTTCGACATATCTCAAATTGCACGCCACTTATCGTCGAGATCTTGGCTTTACTCTCCAGTTTTTAACCAATTACATTTATAAAATGAATAATTTACTTAATTATTGCATCTCGCCTTTACGGTCATAAGATCAAAATTTCTTAAGCTTAGGATGTAGAAACTTCCTCTTAGAGTATATCCGAAAATCAACATTTTCTGAATCCGTTACCTTTGAAGAAATCAAATTTAAGACTAATCATTTGCACCATAGTTTGCATACTAATCCGATTAGACTTTTTAATTGATTCTTAAAATAATTTATATATCAAGCTTCAATATAAATCTCCATATAGCATTTAGACTAGAATCAACATTTTCAAGTCATTTAATTTCAAACTACTAAACCCATATCTAGTCCTTTAATCCTTTGGCTCCACACTAAGCATAGCAAAATTCAAGCTCATCCTTAGAGTAGATCAATAGAGAATTCGAGTTCTCGATCAGGAGGTAGTCCTGGTAATTCATCCAAAACACATCAGAGAACTCATTTACTATTGGGACATCCTCTAACTGAAGTTCCCCCTTTGGTGTATCAATCACATGTGCTAAATAAGCCAAATGCCCTTTCTGCACTAGTTTCAAAGCTTTGATAGTCGAGATTACACAGGATGGTAATACTCGACATTCCCCTACAAATACAACTTCTACTCCTTCAGAACTCTGAAGTACAACTTCCTTTCCCGAAACAATCTACATTCGTCAGATGTGCAGTCAACCAATCCATACCCAATATCAAATCAAAATCTCATATTTCTAGGGGAATTAAGTCAACCCTGAATTCTTCCTCACCAACTCTTATTCCACAGTCTCTATATAACAAGTGTTTCTAACCAACTGCTCTCCTAGAGTGGTATGAACTACAATTTCTTCCTCTAAAAGTGATAGGTTTATATCAGAAAAGGATGCGAATGTCGTGCTCACATAAGATCTATCCGAATCAGAATCAATTAAGACATAAGCATCTTTGTCAAATACAAACATGGTACCTGTCACTACACTAGGTCGAACTTGTGCCTCTTCCTCTCCCGACCGATCTAGCGAGAGGTAGGAGTCCACGTCGAGGAGGCATGATAATTTATAAGAAGAAACAATGTGAGTTTACACAACTTCAGGTTCTATATGCAGATGCATGCATTCAACTTAATCTAACCTAACTTTGGGTCTCACTGACACTGTAGTTTTTAAAATAACTTTAAAACCAAAAGCTCTTATACCACTTAAATTGTTACGACCCGAAACTCCCATCGATCTCGTGACAACCGCCACGATGTCTTGATTCACATTCATTACCCAGAATCCCAACCGAAACTTCGCAAGGCTTTCGCATCAGTTTTACTTCTCTTCTGTGAGCAACAGTTATTAAATACCATGTTTTAAAGAAATATAGACCAATTTCAAATCAAAAACAATCAAAAAGTAATTTCTACTACACAAGGGTATTTTGATCATTTTACCCAAAATTTTTGAACCTTGGCAAAAATATGATATACAAGTAATAAGCATCCATTTCATGTCTAAAAATAAGTTTTGTTGTCTAATTCATCAATTTAAAGTGAAATTATAGCTATTCAAATTAAATAAAAATATTTAAATAAAATATTCTATTTTCTTATAAAATAATATTTACAGAACTCTGCGTAAATAATTTTTGTAGCGTAAAAGCAAAATAAATTCATACATACAGTGGCACACGCAACCAGGTATACAAAATATTCTACAATGACATATGGGTCCCCAAAATAAACATATATGTAAAAGACTATAGACCTATGATTTATAAGGGTGCAAACTCAAAAGCAAACCCTTGACATAATCAGCGGTCTACAGACTACCCTGAGCTTGAAATCGGTGAAAAGAAGGGGTGAGTTTTTATAAACCTAGTGAGTAAGCAAATTTCATCTAAAATATCTAAAGCCGAGTAAATGGAGACAATTTAAAATATCTTATCATAATATGATTCATAACATCAAATCTCATTTCATTTCATATAAATCAATTTGGCTTATGATTCTTGTAAAAACTTGGCTCGTGCCAAAAACTTGCACTCAGTGACACCTTGCACTGAGGCATCCAATCGAGTCTGCCAAGGCTGTTAAAATAACATATGAGTATAAAACTCATTTTTTTACATTTAAAAGCACAGCTCTTCCTTGGCGTTGGCTAAGTTTCACCTTCACATGGTGGTTCGGAGTGAAGTGAACTCTAACGTTACCTTAGGAGATACCCTCCGTGCCTCTCGTACTAAGGTAAAATATAACGAGGTTTACCGTGCCCCTTTCATAAACTGGTCCACGAAAACCCGCCTACTGCAGTAAGTTAATCAAATAACCCACCAATTTAATAAAATTTTTGACAGCATGACATGGCTAATATAATATTACCAGCCTGTCAAGGCAAAGCAAAATAGTTCATATATTCCACACAAACACAAATCCAGCCATGCTTGCCATCACATTGTTATAAGCCATCAATTCAAACCATATGTCAAAACATATATATAACACAAGTATGCAGTCTCCACTTACTCAATTTCCAAAACCAGTATTCAATTTCAAAACAAGTTATAAATCTCATTTCATTTAATTAACACTTCAATTATAAAACATAATAGTTTACAATTTAAATTCATTTTTCTCTAAAACATAACAACGAGTATAAACTACTTTAGATAGTAAAGATGAAAGTCTGATTACTCACAATAGCAGGAGTTTGGAGTACTCCTATTCTTGGTCCTCGGGCACAATATCTTTACCCGTATCAAAGGGCTCACCACATATACAGAATACACGACACGTAATTCAATATATTTGTGTCAAACTGTCATAAAACTATTTCAAGCTCTATATGAATGCATGAAATGGAATGAGAATTGTTCGAATAATCACTTAAAGACGATATTCTACGTGGGTTCAATTATGATCAGACTGAACTTGTATTCGACCTAACTCAAACTATACACTGTTGAATTAATCAAAACATCCAATTCAACTTCAAATATATTCATTACATTTCCAATATTCGAAATACACCAAAGTACCTCAATAAGCTTGATTGTAACTTAATTCTTTGTAACTGAAATTCATTCTGATTTCGGACTAACTTGCTAATCAGTGTCAACACAGTCCAATAAATCCATCTATATCATTAGGAATCAAATCCAAGTCCATTAACTATAATTTTTTCATTATTATTCAAATCGTTTACTAAAGGAACCATACGTTTCCATAACCGTTTTCAATATTCGGCACCACAATTCATCAATTACAAGCTAAATAACATGAGATATAACAAGATTCATCATCAATGTGTCCTTGAGTAAATTTGACCAAGGAGGGTTTGATGAAGAACATGTGGTTTTCATGCTTGTTTTTCACACCGAGTATCACAAAACAACTAAAAACGCTTATATAGCATGAAATCTAACAAAACCCGTGATCAAAACCTCTCCCCCTAGGTTCGGCCAGCAAACTTTCCTTCATGAAATCTTGAGTTTCAACTATGGACAATGAAAAAGAGAGCATGGGAAAGGTAAATCTTAAGCTAAAATTGAAAAATCTTACCTTTGATTGCTTTGTTCTTTGAAATTCCACAAATTTCTCTTGAATTTTCCTCTCTAGGGTTTGTTTCTATTCTTTTCTTTTTTTTCTTTGCTTTGGCCAGCCAAGAGAGAGTGATTTGGGAGGAGTGTGTGCTGGTTGTTAAAGGGAATTATAAAAGGATTAAAATTTGCCATGTGTCACCATGTAATTGGTCCAAGATTAAAAACTTAACCATTAAGCAATTTTTCACCACCACATGTAATCTCATAATTATCCAAAGTAAAGTGATAATAGGTGAAATTCATGGGCTTGACAAGTGTCATGGTGATGTAAAATTTCAATTACGTCCTCATGGACACTTAAAATGACCGTTTTGCCCTTACACTCAAAAAATATTGAAAATTGAAATTTTCACTCCACAATTTCAAATTATGCTCCAAATAGTCAAACTTGGTCAAAAATCTCATCCAATATGCTCCAAATCATCATATTAAGACATTTTAAGGTTCAATATCTCTCAAATGCATCTTAAAATCTCTATTTGGACTAATTCGAGGCTTTAATCAACTTAATTGTACCACTAGGTACAATATCGACTTTTAATGATTTTTCGATACATTCACTTATCCAAACATTCTATCAAGCACATGAATGACATGACAAGTATATAATAGAGTAGGGCTTGACATTTTAGACTCATAATCTTTCGCATGGTAAAGAGATATTGTTTTTTCGCAACTCCCCTTTTTAATTGAAAGTTTTCAGTGCTTTATATGTTGATCATGAATTGATGCATATGGGTGTACTCGGTTATTTTTACATACCACACAATTTGGGAGTGTGCGTGATTTTATACAACCATTGTATTTATAATGGAAATAAATGATTTCGACGATTGAAATCTATTTTACTATGCTTTGATTTCGGCATTGTTTGCCAAGGAAAGTATTACACTATGATTTTCACAACATTATTTTTGCAAGGCACAAATGCCTTAATTGTTATTTGCTTTTATAAGGATATCATTTTATAGTTTGGTTTTATTCTTCAAATTATCTACTCTAAGCTTGTTTCCCATCTATGCCCTACTCATCGAGCCGATGATCAATGACTCTATGAGACTTACCCCTTCATATCCCTTTTTTGCAGAAAGTGATAAGCCTCGCGTGCATTCGTCGGCATATAATGTCCACCACATATAGGTAAAGGCATCTCATAGCATTTTATTTCGAGTCGCTCTGCTACTAGAGGTCAAGTCATTCATAGTGTATTTTGTTTGTAAATAGACACTAGTGTTAATGCAAATGTACATTTGGAGATTATAAACCTTGATGTGTTCTTACAATTATGTGGAATAAAAGTTTAGTCGATGTAACCTACTTTTCATTTTAAGTATATTACAAAGAGTTATACGGTTCAAAGCAATTACATAAATTGGTGGAATGAATATAACTTTTTAGTAAAAGTTTCAATAAAGGCTTGTTCGAGACTTGGTAGATTCTCCCGCAAGACTCGAACGCCAGTAGCGATCAAGGAACAAGTCGTTACATTGAGCTTATATGTTGGATTGCTAAGGATTTGTTTATTTTAGAAATGCTAGCACTTTTTCAAAGCCAAGATTTAATTAATTTTGTGATGTTTTAATGTGCATAAGGGAAGATTGAGTCATTTGGGCACAGTTATGAGCTAAAACACGATTTGAGGCTACGGATCAAAGCTTGGCCATGGAGTACCTCCAATTTGTCTTTATGAGTAGGTTAATTAAATGCATGTGATGCATAACACATGGAAAATGTGCTGCACTGGTACTATATTATGAATGTAGGCCTAGTTGAACATGCCTAGGCTAGAAAACTATGCATGTATTTGTGTGAATGTGATTACCTAAATGGGTGTGCCTAGGCTAGTATATTGTTAATGTACATGTTAGTATATGTGTTTGCTTGTGAATGCAATTGAGAAGCATGAGCTGGTAGACATCTAGGTGATGTATGACTTTAATCGCTACTGGATATATTGTGACTATATCAATGTGGTGCTGAAACTATGATGAAGGATTAGATTGCTCATTTGTTGAAGGAATATTGATGCAAGATATGATGTGATACTATTCATGTATATGCAGCTACTAGGCCATGATTAAATTAAAATGAGATTATTGATATATATATATATATATATATATATATATATATATATATATATGTAGCTAATGAGCCATGATTATTGATGCACTTAGAACTTTAATAAGCTTATTGACAAATGAAGCTCGATAAATGTGATTATTACAATGTTGTGGACACATGGAAGAATAGAGACATGATGGTCTCATTGTGGAATTGTGCTCCGTTCAAGGAATAAATTCCGGACACGGATTTGACTTGGGGTTGAGTGGATCCCATTACCTTGTGACTATGTGTGTGCATGCAGGGATGATGGTAAACAAGGGTTGTTGTTTAGTCCCACTTATGATTCCTACCTATAGTGCTATGATGTCGTCCGTCGGGAGATCACTCCAAGCAAAGAGGTCGACGAGAGATTACTCCAGGTAATGTCGACAGTGAGGAGATTATTCTAATCAATGATATGATTCTCCACCAGCTGCTTCGATGCTATACGTGATTAGATTCTTCGCCTATTGCTTTGGCACATGCATGATTTGTTCTCCACTAATGGCTTTGCCCTATGCGTGATTTGTTTCTTCGTCGACTGGCCACCGTGCTTGATTTGACTATGTCCAAAGAAAGATCACTCGTTGATTTGGTGTGATGTGTGATGATCTTTGGAGAACCTGGGAATGATCATATGCCCTCATATTAAAGACTTAAGGATAATGATATGCCCTGTACTTGGAGATGTTTACTAGATTATGTCGATGCACTAGGAGTGCAACATTTATTATAAGTTTAATGTATGTATACAATTCTGATTATATGCACCACTCATTGAGTATTATAGTGTTGGTCCCAAATAAATGTGCTAGAGGGGGGTAAATAGCATTTTTTTGGCTCTTGGCAAGATGAGGAACTAATTTGAAAAGCAATGAAAATAAAAATAGAGTAGATAATGTGCAGGAATTTAGAGTGGTTCGGTCCAAGACCTACATCCACTACCTTGATTATTCAACCAAGGATTTTCCAAATCAATCCACTATAAAAGGTGAAATTCAGTAGCTTTCACCAAGCTTTACAATGGCTTTTACTAGGCTTAGCCAAAACCTTTCACAATGGTTTTTACCGGGATCAACCAAAACCCAAAATGGTTTTTCAAAGGTTTAACCACAACCTTTCACAACGATTTTTCACGAGCTCAACCAAAACCCAAAGTGGTTTTTCAAAGGCTTAACCACAACCTTTCACAATGGTTTTTCATGGGCTCAACCAAAACCCAAAGTGGTTTTTCAAAGGCTCAACCACAACCTACAACAATGGTTTTTCACGAGATCAACCAAAACCCAACAACTAACTTTTCAAGGCTAAGCTAGAACGTATACACTCAATCAAGCAATCCAAGCTTGAATAAATCCCTTAGAGTGCCTTGCGCACTCTAAGTAATCAAGAAATGAAGAAACGATGAAGTACAATTGATCACCTAGTTGATCTAAGATGTACAAAGTTAAGCTCAAATACTTTTTCAAATGATGGGAATGCAATACAAGTGCAAAGAGAAGGTTTTGGTCTTCTAAGCTCAAAATCACTATGGGTGGCTTCTCTATGTTATTTTAACTATTGGAGAGGCTTTAAATACTTGCAAAATCAATTCTGGCCGTTGAAGACAGAAACTAGCCGTTTTTAACCGTTATTTTGTCTTTTAATGCTCAATTTAAATTTTCTGACAGAATGATCTTAGTTGACTAACTGCGTTTTTAGTCGACTAAGTTGTCTCTGTCTTCTGATCCTAGTTTTTGGCAGTGAGCACTTAGTCGATTAAGTTGTTTCTGTTTTGAAGTCCAAATTTCTGGCAGTATGCTCTTGGTCGACTAACCCATTTCTTGGTCAACTAAGTCTTTTCTGTTTCTCAATCCTCTTGAGCCCGCCAACTTTTAATTTGAATTTTAGCTAACTAACACCCTTCATTATCCAACTAAGAGGCTTTTGTTTGTATCCAGCACTCACTTAGCTGATTAAATCTTGTGTTAACCAGTTAAGACTAATCCGTCTTCATTAAAGCTCTTTCTTCTTTGCTTGTTTAACCAATTAACCCATTTTGCAACTGCATAAGCATCTTGACTTGATTTCATATACTAAATATATTAATGAATTTAAGCTTTCTCCTGCACACTTAAACAATATAATTAGACCTCAATGAATGGGAATATTTTGATATCATCAAAAACATATAAAGTCAACATTCTCAACATTCTCTATCTCTTATTTTTTATGATGACAAAACACTCCTAGATTAATAGTTCAATATCTACGTTCAATATAAATTCTTCAAATCTTTATGCATAATGAGTTGCTCCCGCTTAGTCAATGCATCTAGTTTTCTTTAAAGATTTGCAATAAACTATTTATAATATCCATAAAAGCTAAACAAGATATACAATGCCCACAGTAGCTAAGCAAGATGTATTGAATATCCATAATAACTAGCACATAATATTCAATAAAATCATAATTAAACATCACACACATAAATTAAACATGAAACCTTATTTAACTCTATTTGATTTAGTATTCCTTCTCTCTTTTTTTTTTTCATCATTAAACAAGATATTCAAAACTCCTCTTTAATGAGTGCATCAAGATTTTCCTTTAATCTTTAAATCAAACTTTAATGAATGAAAATCATAAGCACTCATACACCTAAGTCATACAAGCTTATAGATATAGTTCAATAACTTTAAGAGTCAAGCTTGAGTCAATGTAAGAACAAGTGTATGGGAGTTAAATCATTTCAAGAAATTGTCAAGAATTACTCAAATAATGCTCAAGCAAATTTGATCATTTTGTCATAATCCATACTATAATAATTTTAAAGCTAACAATCTCTCCCTTTTTGATATGACAAAACTATGAGCATAATTTGCATTTGAAATGATTTTAAAATCTCCCCCTCAACATATGCATAATATTAAATTTGCTCATAAACCTTCTCCCCCTTTTTGTTATATCAAAAAGGTTAAGAAGAGTGAGCATTAAACACTTAAGCTCAAGAAATAATGGTTAGCAAAATCCATCATGAATATAAGCGTTAAGACCGTGAATATGTAACCATAAAGTCTCCAAGTCATCATATATATGCACTTAATATCTTCAACCAAGTCATTAAGAAATATACCCATTAAGCACATTCAACTATTAATTCATCAAAAGAATCATCAATAACAAAGCCACATGTATATATACCTGTAAGCGAAATATGGACATAATAATTATGCAGTTCAAGAAAGATAATCATAAAGATGTTCAATAAGCACATAAGCCATATTTGAACTCCAATACTAAGTGTTAAAGCTCAATATACCAATTGGTAGATATAAGTAAAATTTCCCCCTTTGTAAAAGCACAATATCAATTATGAGAGATTGAATTTGTTTAAAGCTCATTATATCAATTTGTAAAGTACTAGTAAAGACCTCCCTTATCATTAAGCATTTTAAGCATATCAACTTCAAGGCTCAAAACATTTAAGATATGATCAATTTATAGCTCAAGAGAGAAGAGACAATTAGAAAGCTTGATGCTAATTTTAAAGCTAGACACTAATTGAGAAAACTTAAAACTTGATACCAATTATGCATTTCAACATTCAAGTTTAAGTGAGAAGCAATATAAGGCACAATAACTATTTTGGTGTTTAGAAAGATGTTACCAGTAGCGAAGAACACAAATGTGGAATCTCACCAAACCTTGTTATTGACTATCTTAATTCCTTATGATATCAAAGACAATGATTGACTACCCCTTAAGAAATCATAAGCTCAACACAAATTGTTAGAGATCCTTAATAGATTAGACATTAGGAGAGAAATCATAAGCCTAGAATAAATGAGAATTCAAATGGATATTCAATTTGTTTTCCTAATACTCAAGTATTTATGGAACTAAAAAAAAGTATGAGCATTTGAATAGATGTTCAACATATGCATCAAATACTCACATTTCAAGAAATACTTGCAAAATAGTTCCTAGGTATGTCTAAGGAATCATTAGTCTTCAAGCATCATTCTCAATTATCAATCATCATCAAGCATTCATTATTCATTCTCAATATCAATCAGCCAAGCAATATCAATCAAGCACTTCTAGGAAATTCCCTAATTCATATACAAAAATAGCAACTCAAGGAGAAATTAAAAAAAATATAATCATTAAGCATTTTTAACAAGTATTCTTCCAAATCATTTTCAAGCTGACATTCATCCAAGTCATTTTAAAGTAAGCATTGCAAGATGTATTCTCCCAATTATATATGAAATTGTCAATTCAAGAAGAACTTTCACAAAAGGCATATCATTATTAATGAAGCATGACTAAAGCATTTTGCATTTATTGTAATCATGTATGAAAGTTATGATCAAATAAGCAAAAATATGATTACAAGAAATAACATGGCTATCTTCCTTAATCATGATTCCAATTTTGTTCATCAAAATGTAAGCATGAGTTCAATATAGACATATACCCATTCAAAAAATATGCAACCATTGAAGTTCAAGGTACATGCAATATCTCAATAATTCATGATTCATGAGTGATATCAATTGTTATAGAATATTAAAAGTAAAACACTCAACTCATTAATATATTCAAAGTGAACATTCAATCATCAATGAATACCAATATCAATATTCAAGAAAGAGACATTTAATCAAAGCACATTAGGCATTCATTGCCAACTAAAGCTATAGGCCATATTTTGTTTGACATGTCAAGTTGTTTATGGTGACCTATAAGCTAAAGTTGGATGCACACAAAATCTTTAGATCATGTAAACGTTAAGGATCAATGAAGACATAGTTAACATTTAAATGCATATTCAAAATAAATTTCAACTGTGTCAACTCACAATATATGCCATGATCAAACTTGACAATCACATTCATGTTCAAATGCATAGCTCAAGTCAAGTTTTAGACTTCAAACCTTAAGGTCAAGCATAAAGAAAAATTATATAAGCATATGTCTTAACCAATATAGTAGATGAACCAAGAATATTTTCATTAAGTTCAATGAGTTCATCTTAATCGAATAAGTATGCATAATCAAGAAATCAATTTTGAAACAATCATTTAAGCATAAACGTAAATTATATTTCAAGAATTGTTCCTAGATTGGCATTTGAACATTTCAATTTTCATGAGAAGATATTTTCTATATATGCACACGAAAATCCAATCGGATTAACAAATTCAAGCATTGATGAACAATTTCTCATATTTCTATTTTATCATTGTAAATACATGAGAATTTATGGAATCAATATGAGTGTCCTGCCTGGGAATAAGTAGATTTATGTCATCAAAAAGGATTTCCCATTTTCAGCAAGTTTTGCAATTTCAAGAACATGTACTTGCACCAAATGATCATGAAAGTATTCATAATGCATGTTTTTAAAAGTCAAGAATCATCGTTCAAAAGGAAATTCAAAAAAGAAAATATTATAATGGACAAGAAGTAAAGTAAAAAGACATTTTGGAACTCAAAACCTATCCATTTTGGCTTTAGAGCACTCAAGAGTCGATTGCATATCTCTTGGGTCCATTTTTTATCATTCCAGCAGCATTGTTTGCATTTCGTTCTCCAATAGTCGACTAGCTATGCTAAAGAGTCAATTATGCTTGATTCTTGCATATTGAAAAGCCAAAGAAAAGTGCAAAACATGCAATTTTCTAAGGTATAATGATCTCAAAACATGGATTTGTGTGAGAACAATTTAAAGTTTCATTTCAACCATGTTTAGAACATCATTTTGGACATGTGTTATCAAAGATTCTTCAAGAAAAACATGTGAACTCAAATTTGGCTTTTATTGCTCATTGTTCACAAGTTCTAAAATAGTTGAAATGCTCATTTGAAGAATCATTCATTTAATATGCTCAAACATATTCAATTTATATCATGATACGTTACTATGACGTATAACATGTATAACAAGCATTTAAACAATGTTTAAACATAATAAGCATCAAATTTAGCATTTCCTACAATTTTCCAACATATGGACAAAAATGCCCTTGAGGTCATTCAAGCATTCATTTGCAATAAGATCAAGTTATAATAGCATTTTCAGCATAAGGCACACTTGTTCAAGTTTTGTATCATTGAAATCATTATAGCCTCGAGCGTTACAAGAAGATTTGTTCCTTTGCTTGAAAAATGCCATCAATGCCAAATTATCACACTCAAAATCATGCTTAAGAAATCCCTTTCAATCAATTTCACCAATCATAAGAGAAATACCAAGCAAAATAGGATTTATGCAGTTCATGTATCAAATCAATTTTGCTCAACCATTCTATATCATTAAAAATAAAGAATTAATAAATCATTTTCAATCAAGAAGGATAAAAAAATTTTGCAAGAAAATCAATTGATAAAGATTTAACCTTTCTTTGCAAACTTTTCAACTTGAAACATTCAAGATTAGACATGCTTTGTGAAAAATCATGAGCTCAATATCACTCAATTTTGTTCAATTATGCTTTAAATGATTTATGAAATGTGTAAGAAGCATAAAGAATCATGTTTATGCATGCCAACGGTCATTTGCAAATATCTCACAATTATGTTCCAAAAAAGCCCTTATGACCATTCAAGCTTACAAGCAAATATGCACATCCAATAAGAACAAGTCATAAGTATTCATTATGAAACAAACTTGTTCAATTCATATATCATTCTAAACTTAAAGGATGGCAACATTTTTCTCATATAAGCTCATTTTGCTTTAAAAGTACTAATTAAAGTAGTCAAAACTTTCAAGCTCATTATCAACCATCTTGAACTATTCAAAGAAGTTCTAGAATGTAAATCAAGATTGTTCAAATGGTTGACTTGTGTTAGGCACAAGGAAATCAACGACAATTTTTTTTAACTCAATTTTTCTTGTCTTAAGCTACTTGAATAGGTGTGAGTGAAGTCATCAAGTATGCTCATATTTCTATCACATTATCCAACCTTTTATGTTTCAAAATTATGTACAAAAATCATTTTTCCTCAAAGAAGTAGTATGGAAACAATGTCATAAATCATGAGGAAATTTTATAGAAACAATTTTCCATAACCAATCAATCTTAATAAAACAATTTTCTCAAATAAGGATGATGATATATTCAAGATCAAATATAAGTACATACTCAATCTTTAGATTCATACTTCCTTGCAACTTTTAGCATGTATCATATCAAATCAAGTTGCATAGCCAAGATTTATCAATAAAGCTTAAGGAATTATATACTTAATATCCAAGCAAGAATAGGTAACCAAAGTTTTCAATTACGAAAGGTAAATGATTTTAGAAACCAAGCTAAGTCAATGAAGCATGCAATAAATAAGCAATATAAAATCTCATTTAAATAAATAAAAGGTTTTTAGCATAAAGATCACCCATTTTCCTTTATGTGTGACTAAAGAGCATTCATGCTTCAAGAATTGTTCCTCCTTGCTCTAGCACACCTACAAGAGACATTTTTCATTTGATTTTTGGTATCCAAATTGCTTTGGATCCTTGAAAGTTAGTCTCGTTGCATAAAGTTCCTTTTAGAACCCACACTTGTCTAAATTTATAAGGTAAACATTTTTTAATTGAACAAGTGTATGAATAATAACTAAAACATTTTTTAATTAGACAAGTGTATGAATAATAACTAAAAAATGTGCAATGATTGCATTTGGTTATTTTGGAAGATGAGGAATTCATGAAAGCCTTTTGTTTCTCATTTAATAAATCTTCAAATTTTCTTTTCACATCAAAATTTTCTTTTTCCAAAATATCAATTTTCTTTTGGTAAGCTTCAAAATCCTTTTCCAAATTTTCATTTTTCTTTTGCCATCTTAATTTTTGCTTTCATTAAAAATTCATTTTCAACATCAAGTATGGAAATAATTTTTTTGTGCTTCATATTCATTTTCTCAAACTCAAATGCTAAATCCTCAAAAACATCATGCAATTCATCAAAAGCATATGAATTAAGTTCACAAGATGAAGAAATTACCTTTATCTCTTCAAGAACCATGAGGCATAATTCAATTTGATATGAAGATTCATCTTCACTTGATTCCTTGTCTGCATTTGCCATGTTGCTTGTTGAGCATTGATTCTAGCAAGAGTTGTCTTCCAATTTCTTTTCCATATTTGCTTCTCCATATAGCTCTTCTAATTTTTTCCAAATTTCCTTGGTACTTTTGCACATGAACACTTTATCATATTCTCTATAATCAAATGCATAAATGAGAATGTGCATGGCCTTAGAGTTGATTTGTACTTTCCTCATTTCAGCTGCAGTCCACTTACTTCTATCTTTGGGAGTTTTTTCACCATTTACCGAATTTGTGATCATAGGAATAAAAGGACCATCATAATGACATCCCATATCTCATAGTCATAAGTCCTAACATAAATGGACATTCTAGTACTCCAATAATGATAGTGTGATCCATCAAATTGAGGAGGCATATTTATGCATTGACCCTCAGCATCTACAAATGTTTTTAGAGCCATTTAGATCTCCCCTAAGGATATAAAGCCTTTAAAATGAGGGTTAGGCTCTGATACCACTTGTTGATCCCAAATAAATGTGCTAAAGGGGGATGAATAACACTTTTTGGCTCTTGGCAAAATGAGGAACTAATTTGAAAAGCAATGAAAATAAAAACAGAGTAGATAATGCACAGGAATTTAAAATGATTCAGTCCAAGACCTACATCCACTACCTTGATTATTCAATCAAGGATTTTCCAAATCAATCCACTATAAAAGGTGAAATTCACAAGCTTTCACCAAGCTTTACAATGGCTTTTACTAGGCTTAGTCAAAACCTTTCACAATGGTTTTTGCTAGGATCAACCAAAACCCAAAATGGTTTTTCAAAGGTTTAACCACAACCTTTCACAATGGTTTTTCATGGGCTCAACCAAAACCCAAAGTGGTTTTTCAAAGGCTCAATCACAACCTACAACAATGGTTTTTCACGGGATCAACCAAAACCCAACAACTAACTTTTCAAGGCTAAGTTAGAACCTATACACTCAATCAAGCAATCCAAGCTTGAATAAATCCCTTAGAGTGCCTTGCGCAATCTAAGTAATCAAGAAATGAAGCAAAGATGAAGTACAATTGATCACCTAGCTGATCTAAGATGTACAAAGTTAAGCTCAAACACTTTTTCAAAGGATGGGAGTGAAATACAAGTGCAAAGAAAAGGTTTTTGGTCTTCTAAGCTCAAAATCACTATGGATGGCTTCTCTATGTTGTTTTTGACTGTTGGACAAGCTTTAAATACTTGAAAAATCATTTATGGCCGTTGGAAACAAAAACTAGCCGTTATTTTGTCTTCTAGTGCTCAATTTAAATTTTCTGACAGAATGATCTTAGTTGACTAACTGCGCTCTTAGTCGACTAAGTTGTCTCTATCTTCTTATCCCAGTTTTTGGCAGTGAGCACTTAGTCGACTAACTTTCTTCTTTGTTGATTAAGTTGTTTCTGTTTTGAAGTCTAGATTTTTGGCAGTATGCTCTTAATCGACTAACCCATTTCTTGGTCAACTAAGTTTTTTTTGTTTCTCAATCCTCTTGAGCCCGCCAACTTCTAATTTGAGTTTTTACTAACTAACACCCTTCATTATCCAACTAAGAGGCTTATGTTTGTATCCAGCACCCGCTTAGCTGATTACATCTTGTGTTAACTAGTTAGGACTAATCTGTCTTCATTAAAGCTCTTTCTTCTTTGCTTGTTTAACCAATTAACCCATTTTGCAACTGCATAAGCATCTTGACTTGCTTCCATATACTAAATATATTAATGAATTTAAGCTTTCTCCTGCACACTTAAATAATATAATTAGACATCAATGAATGGGAATATTTTGCTATCATCAAAAAAATATAGAGTCAACATTCTCTATCTCTTATTTTTGATGATGACAAAACACTCCTAGATTAATAGTGCAATGTCTACGTTGAATATAAATGCTTCAAATCTTTATGCATAATGAGTTGCTCCCCCTTAGTCAATGCATCTAGTTTTCTTTAAAGATTTGCAATAAACTATTTATAATATCCATAAAAGCTAAACAAGATATACAATGCCCACAGTAGCTAAGCAAGATATATTGAATATCCATAATAACTAGCACATAATATTCAATAAAATCATAATTAAGCATCACACACATAAATTAAATATGAAAACCTATTTAACTCTATTTGATTTAGTATTCCTTCTCTTTTTATTTTCATCATTATATTCAAAACTCCTCCTTAATGAGTGCATCAACATTTTCCTTTAATCTTTAAATCAAACTTTAATGAATGAGAATCATAAGCACTCATACACCTAAGTTATACAAGCTTATAGATATAGTTCAATAACTTCAAGAGTCAAGCTTGTGTCAATGTAAGAACAAGCGTATGGGAGTTAAATCATTTCAAGAAATTATCAAGAATTACTCAAATAATGCTCAAGCAAATTTGATCATTTTGTCATAATCAAAACTATAATAATTTTTAAGCTAACATATAGTACTCATCCATTTTGTACCATGTGCAGATAAATAAGCCACTAGACAGAGCATTGCAAGGGTCGCCCATTGACAAATCGATTTTGGCATTCGGTAGGTGCCCCATTTTGGTCACTCCGCTAGGTTAGGTCCACATTAGCTTCTGCACTCAAAATTTTAAGTTTTAAAAATAATGTATTTGGGATATTATAGGCACTGTGTCAAACCCTGCTCTATAAAGGAATTATGGTGTCATTCACATACTCGATAGAATGTTTGTATATTGAGAAAGCCCAAGAAATTGACAAAAGATGATATTGCCCCTAGAAGTACAATTAAGTCGATTAAACATCGAACAAGATAAAATCGAGATCTTAAAGATGAAATTGAGAATTTCACAGCTCAGGAATGACTCAAAATGGTAATTTGGAGTTCGAGGTCCGATTTGGAGTCAATTCAAAAAATTGACTGGTTAGGGGCAAAATGGTCATTTTACAATTTAAGGACAAAATGGGAATTTTTAAAAAAGATTTTCTTAGCCCCATTTGACGTGTTTGAGTATGACATGAGTATTGAAGTACAATTGGAAGATTTAGCAATGAAAAATATGAGTTTTCGGTATTTTTAGAGTATAGGGGCAAAATGGTAATTTTACCACCCAAAATCGAAAATTTAATTTTTGAAAGGATTTTGATCAAATTTAATTATTTGGAGTGTGAAATGAGTATGAGGAGTGAAAATTATGCATTATGAAAAATTTTTAATTTTTAGGGCAAAAATGTAATTTTTGAAAAGTTCAAGGGCAAAAGTGTAATTTTGAAAAATTTGTTCCACCAAAACTTTGAAAAAATCTGAAAATTTTACTTAAGACTTGGATAAGTCAAAGGGAATGAGTGGTGGAAAAAGTAGGACAAGTGGATGGCTAGAAAAAAAAATGAACTAATAAAATATTCAAAATATGAATAAAATAATATTATTTCATTAAATTAATAAAAAGGCATAAAAAAAATAGCCCATAACTCATTCTTCTTCTTCAACATTCGGCCAAGCAAGAAACAAGAGAGAGAAAGGAGAAAATAAAACCCTAGCCAAGAAATTTAAAGGGAAAATTGGTGGAAATTCAAAAATCAAGTGAAAAAAAGGTAACATTTCTTAAATTTGTCTTGTGCTTTACCTTTCCCATGCATTTTTCATCATTTTTCATGGTTAAATCATGTGATTTGAGGATGATTTCAATTCTGATCATATGGGTTTAGAGAGAGAAAGTTGTTAGATAAAATTGATTTTGAGCTATGTTAGTGTTTAGTGTTAGTTTAGCATGTTTATGAGTAAAACAACAAGAAAAATATTTATTTTCTCCATGAATTTCTCTAGGCAGAATCTAGCCAATGGTATGTGAGGATGAGGTTGACTTTATTTTAAGAGAATTGGGTGGAAAAATGATGAATTATGAGGTTGGAAATTAAATGGGAATTTTCGGTGCAATAAATTGAAATTTTTACCCACTAGGGGTAAAAACGTAATTTATAGTCCGGACTGATAAATTGGACCAAATTCACAATGATTGAGGTATTGTGGATATAATTGGATAATTGAAATTGAAATGGATGGAATTGGAGTTGAATTGGGGATTTTAGGAATTTACACCGTGTATAGGCGAGTTAGGTCAGACACCGCAATTAAGCGATTGTCCAAGCATTTCAAACCCTATCTAGTGCATACGCATGGATAAGAGCCTGAAATAATTTATGATAAATTGACACAATTTATTGAATTTTGTGTCATGGATTATGGATAGGTGGTGAGTCAATTGTTTCGGGTAAGAGACTGCACCTGAGGGCAGAGGATAGGAGTATTTCTACTCCTAATACTGTGAGTAAACTTATTATCATTTAATTTATCTAAGGTAGTTTTTATGAAATTTTATAAATTTTATGAAAAATGGATTTAAAAAGGATAAATTTCGTGTTTTATAAATAAATGTGTTTTTATAAAATGGTTTTATAAATTGTTTGAAATTAATGATGAATGTTATTTTTTTTAAATAGAGTACATGGAGACTGTGGTTGTTAAGTATGAATTGCATTTTTAATTCAAATGGCTTATGATAGTGTGAGCATGCTTGGCTGGTTTATTGTATTGAAATTACATGAATTGTGGTTTGCCGTGCAAATTAGTTATTATAAAAAAATTACCTTGTTATGCTATTAAACTATTTTATGATTATGGTGGGGCTGACCTACACTGCAGTGGCAGGTTTCCGTTGACCATCCTATTAGAGGGGCTCGGTAAACCCGGCTAATTTCTTTTACCTCTGTGGGAGAGGTGCGTAGGGTAACTCTTGTGGAGGGGTTTGAGTCCACTTCACGCTTTACCACCACGTGAAAGTAAGATTCAGCCAACGTCAAGGGACGGCTGTTTTATATGAATAAGTCGTTTTAACAGCCTTGGTGGACTCGAGTGGATGCTTTGATGACGATCAAGTATCCCCAAGGATGAGTTTTGGCATGAGCCAAATTTTATGAGAAACATAAGTCTTGAAAATCATTTTAATTGAATTATAATTGTTTTCATGAGATGGAATAAATTTCTAAGTTATGAAATGCATATTGGGATGGGATATTTTATTGTCTCCATTTACTTGGCTTTAGATACTTTAGATGGTATCTGTTTACTCACTGGGATTATAAAATCTCACCCCTTCTTCTTATACATTTTTCAAGCTCAGAACAGTTTGTTGATAGTTGATTAAGACGAGAATTAATCTCGGAGTTGCATCGTAGAAAGTAAAGGTTCGTAGCCCTACATCTTCTTAGTCAGTTGGGGGCCCACGTGTCACTGTAAAAGTAATTTTATTCTTCAGTTATTTGAGTTAAAGTATGTATGAATATATTTAGCTTTTATACCATATTTTTGGCGAGTTTCGATATTTTCGAAAAAAAAATGACGAAAATGCCCCTGTGAGCCAAAAAGTAATATTTTATTGTTTTGATTTGGAAATGACTTATAATTTCTTGAAATGTGAGATTTAATAACTGTAGCTCACCAGGGAGATGCGAAAGCTGATGCTAAGCCTTGCAGGGTTTCGATCGGCATTCGGGGTAATGAGTGCCTATCGGGACGTCGCGGCGGTTGTCACGGGCTCGATGGGAGTTATGGGTTGTGACACACTGAGTGCCATGTAATATTGTATACTAAAGGTTGTTATGTACAAACCCGTCTTGAATGTTCAATGAATGACCTTATGATAATTGTATGAATTATGTGCTAAAGATGACGTAATATGTTGAACTTGAATTTTATTTATGAATATGACATATGAAATCCCTTGGCTATGTGTTATTTGATTTTGAACTCTAAGACTTACTTGGGTCTAGTGGGCTTACCTACTAGTGGCTTGTTTGTCGGTCACAAACGCTTGGGTTTGGGTTGTGACAAAAGAAAACAAAATTAAAATAAAAAATTTTAAAAATTATGTGTAAATTATAAAAAATTAATATTTTAATATTTTAATTACAATTATGTTTAAATTATAATAAAATATTCATATTTTAAAATATTAATGTTAAAAGTATTAAATTTTATTATATTAAATTTTTAATGAAAATATAAATTAAAAAATGAAAAGTGCAAATAGAGAAAAAATAGAAAATTATACTAATATTTTAATAATAAATTATTAAAACTTTAAAATTTTAATGAAAATAAAAATTAAATGATTAAAAAAGAAAAAATTTACTTATATTTGTCTTTTGGTATAAATTTTATTAAATTATATAAAGGGCATTTTTGTTTTTTTGAAAAATAAATCTTATTATAATAAAATGTTTAAGTTAATTATATATTATAAAAATTAATATTTTAAATTTTGAAATTAATTAAAATTATTAATATTTTAATCATAATGATATTTAAATTATAAATAAAATATTAGTATTTCAAAAAGTTAATGATTAAATTATAAATAAAATATTAATATTTAAAATTGTTAATATTTAATATCTTAATTATCAATATTTCAAATAAATTTTAAATTATTAATATTTAAAAATAAAATAAAAAAAATAATCATATATTATAATAAATGGTACTTTTATTTTTTTATCACATATTCCTTTGTTATTCCAAAATAATTTTTACCAACTAAACATTGCAATAAGTAATAATAATAATTTCTATCTTATTCCATTTTGATAATCAAACTATATAATAACATTTTCATTTTATTCCTACTTTATTCTATTCTCACAAAATACTTATTCTATTATATTCTATTCTCTTCCGAGAACCAAACTTGCCATTAACTACTTCAAATCTAAATAATTAATGCTTGTTTGGCCCGATCTTTATTTTAGCTTATATATCTCTTAAAAGTAGAAGTCAAGCTAAATAAGATTTTGAGAAGTTCTTAAAAAAATAATTTTTTTTTTAAGAACAAAATTTAAAAAGAAAGAGTTTAAAGAAAAGTTCTAGAGATGAGCTTTTATCTTCTCTTTTTTTAAAAATACGCTAGCTTTTTAAGAAAAAATCATCTTTCTCCATCGATCTCCCTCTCCTCTACCTCTTTCTGCAAATCAGCTTTCTCTAATGCAAATTGCGATCTCCCTCTCATTTACCTCTCAACAAAGACTACTTAAAAAAAAAAAACAGAAGACCCAATAATAGAATAGTAAAATCTAAGTTTTTTTATTCTTATAAAAATTAAAAGAAAAGAAGACCCAAAATTCAAATAAATATTTAGTACTATTTAAATATTTTCTCTCTTCTTAACCAAAAATGATTTTAATGTCAAATACGTTGTTTTCTCTATTTTCTTCTTTCTTGAGAAATTGAAGCATCAAGATCCAATTGCTTGCTAGATTAACAAAAATTTAATATTATTACTACTATTTCTTATATAGATTTTTTTTTATTTTAACATCTGAAATTGTATAGAAGTTCGAAATATACTTTTTTTACTTTGGTTTATTAGGTGATTGGATATAACATGAATACTTTTTATGACAATTTTAATCAAAATTAGAGTTTATATAGTTTATTTTATCAAATAACTTACTAAACAGTTTTAACTTAATTTTAAAAATAATTATTTTTCATAAAAACTTTATAATAATTTTGAAACTAAAAAAAATTTAACTCAAACTAATTCTTAACGAATTTTATACTAAGTAAATTTATTTAAAAAATCTTATTAAATCAATTTTAATCATTTGATCTTATCACTTCAAAATATTGATCAATTGTAAAAATAACAAGGCTCACTTCAAGAGTCAAGATCACGGAGTCACTTCGCATTACTCTTTAAAAAGTTAAATACTGAGACATGTATGATCAAAGTAAGAATGTATCGCGCTTTTTTCGTCGTATGTTTTCTCACATGCTTTTTGGCGTCGGAACACATTAAATGCTAAGACCCGATATGATTTTTTTATTTTAGCACCTTGGTTTGACGTCCAGGGCTGATTTTTAATGGCTTCGATGGCTCAAGGCTTTGGCAACGAGTTAGGTAGTTAGACTTGATGCCATGTCTCAGACGATGGCAACTCATATTAGAAAAGAGAGAGTGGAAAAAGATAAAGGACAAAAAAAAAAGAATAAAGTTAATAAAAAGTAATTATATTTCTGTCAAGCCCAGCCCTAAATTATTTGTCAAGTCATACATATAGTTGACATCATACCTGTGTACTAGAATATCTCGATAAAATAGGTAAAAGTCGGTATTGTACTTAAAAGTACAACTAAGTTTATTTATACCTCGAACTAATTAAAATAGAAATTTTAAGATGAAATTTCAATTTCACAATCCAGGGATTTCTCAAAACAGTGATTCGAAATTCGAGGTCCAGTTTGGAGTCAATCGAGAGAATTGATCGATTAGAGACAAAACGGTCATTTTGTCATTTAAAGACAAAACGAGAATTTAAAAAACAAAATTGGTAACAATTGATCAAGATTAATTATTTAGAATATTTAGAACATAATTGGAGTTTGAGGAGTGAGAAATTTTCAATTCTAGGAATTTTTGGAGTATAAGGGTAAAATGGTAATTTTACCATATCGGGAGTAAAATGGTAATTTTGCACCACCAACACTTGTCAAATTTGCGAAATTTAATTATGGTGGGAATGGATAAAGATGGAATAAAGGTATGGTGGAAAATTAAAATGAAAAGTCAAAATTTAAAAAAAGGGACCAATGACATGATGCCACGTGCCATGCCTTTATTAATTTATTATTTTTCCTTTTTAAAAGGCACAAAAACCAGCCCATCTTCCACCCCATGGTCGGCCAAACCAGCAAGAAGAGAGAGAAAATAAAAACCAAACCCTAGAGAGAGAAAATCAAAGAAAAAGTGTGAATTTTCAAGGAAATTAAGTGAAAAAGGTAAGATTTTTTCTATTAAGCTTGAGTTTTCTTATTCCCAAGCATTTCTCCTTATTTTTCATGATTAAATTGCATGTTTTCATGGTGATTTCATGGCTGGTCATATGGGTCTAGAGAGAGAAAATTGTTGAATTGATTTGATTTTGATATATGTTAGTGTTTAGTGTTAGTTTAACATGTTAGTAAACAAAATATGTAGAAAAAATTCATTTTTCCCTTTACCTAGCCTTAGCTGAATTTTCAAGTCAATGGTGAGGAAGAATGTGATGTTATTTTAGGTTATTTGATTATGAAATCATGGTTTTTGATATGGAAATTAATGAATTATGGAAAGAAAATCAAGTAGGAAAAATTGTGACAATGATGCACCATTTTTGCCGAATTTTTCCAATAAGGAATATGAATGTGGCTTTGCTAATTTTTGGGTTATTTGGCTGGACATTTGTGATTTGAAGCATTAGAAAAAGAAATGGGATCAATTGGAGCTAAATTAGATGCGTATTTTAATTTATCGAGTAAAAGATCGAAATAGGTCAATACGGTGTTTTGGCAAAATTTAGACCTTTTGCATTTCATACCATGCATTAGTGATCTAAATTAGTTATTTCAATTTAAGAGCAATGTAGTAAATTCCTTGATTTTATACTGTGTCAAGGTGGTGTGCCTTTCGACAAAGGCAAGGAAATTACGCTTGGGGATCACTAAGCTGAGTATACCCGAAATCTGAACTTTTGAAACCTGTGAGTAAACCTATTATCATTTGAATTATCTAGAGTAGTTTTTATTCAATTTTGTGATTTGTGAAAATTATTTTAAATTATGAATTTCTTGTTTTATGAGAAAAATATGAATTTATAAAATAAATTGAATTTTTTATAAATTGATTTGAAAATAGAATGTTGGATTTGAAATTTTGAGTAATTGGAGACCATGTGATTTATTGTAAATTATGATTTGAATTAAATGGCTTGTGATAAATTGGCATGATTGGCTGAATTTATACTTGTGTTGAAAAATATGAACTGTCTGTTTTGCCTTGATAAATTGGTTGGTAATATAATTGCCATGTTATGCCATTGAGATTTAATCAATTGGTGGACTAAAGATTAGCTACTGTAGTGGCGGGGTTCCGTGGACCAGCCTATTAAAGGGGCACGGTAAATTCCTTTATATTCTCACTTCGGTCATAGAGGCGCTTAGGGTATCTCTTGAGGTGGGCTTTTTGAGTGCACTTCACGTTAACCACCACATGGAGTGAGACTCAGTCAACGCCAATGAACGGCTGTTTTTTTTCAAAATAAAAATAAGTTTTATGATTATATAAAATTTTTCACAACCTTTGCGGACTCGATTGGATACCCGTAGTCCAGGTGTCCCCGAATACAAGATTTGGCATGAGTCAAGTTTTGAGAAATTCACGAGCCATATTGATTATTTGGTGGAAATGAATATTCGTGTTGTGAAAAATTTGCTGAAATGAATTATTTTTAATTGTCTCCTTTTACTCGCTTTTAAATAGTTTAGATGGTGTCTGTTTACTCACTAGGATTATGTAATCATAAACTCACCCCTCTTCCTATCTATTTTTCAAGCTCATGACAGTTTGTTGATAGTTGATTAAGACGAGAATTAATCTCGGAGTTGCATCTTAGAAAGTAAGGGTTCGTAGCCCTACACTTTCTTGGTCAGTTGGGAGCCCACGTGTCACTGTAAAAGTAATTTTATACCTCAGTTATCTGATTTAAAGTATGTATGAACATATTTATCTTTTACACCATGTTTTTGACTGGTTTCGGTATTTTTGAAAAAAAATGACGAAAATGCCCTTGTGAGCTAGAAAATAATATTTTATTATTTTGATTTGAAAACGACTTATAATTTCTTGAAATGCGAGATTTAATAACTGTCGCTCACCGGGAAGATGCGGAAGCTAATGTTAAGTCTTGCGAAGTTTCGATCGGCATTCCGGGTAATGAGTGCCTATCGATATGTCACAACGGTTGTCACGGACCCGATGAGAGTTCCGGGTCGTGACAATTTTATTTTATTTTTTACCATGTGGCAATTTTCCCTGTATCATTTCCACCGCCTATCATAAAATTTTTACTTTGATGACAGAGTTAATGGCAATTAAGGTCTCTATCCAAAATAGGGCTTAATTAAGGAAAAATAACTCTATAAGAACTCAATTGAAGAAAGATAGTAATATAAATCCAATAAATGTATAAATGTTTATTTATATTTTTAATAAGGCTTTGTTAATCATATTTTTGCCATTTTTTAAAGGAGAATTTTCTACTGTTGTGGTTGTAGATGTAAAAAAAAAAACAAAAGAAAATTGAGTAGGGCCCATATAAATAAAAGAAGGAAAAGGTAAGAATGTTATCTCAACCTTTGTTGAAATGTTGAAGATGATAAAAGGTTTTTCAAGGTTGAATCGATAAGGTCAAACCGCCATTCCTTTTGAAGAACCAAAGAGAATTCGAAAAGCCGCTAGGCTATTTTTCTTTTACCAAAATACCCGTCTCTAATACTGGTCAAAACTCAACACGCCTCACTCATCAGTGCCCACCGTACGTTAAATTTCAAACTCGGGAGAGCAGATCTACCATGACCCTGCTGTTACTTTGTCAGCATCCGTTCCCTTCTTATTCCGGCCTTTCCGACAGAGGTAACCCACACGTGAACTGCCACGTGTTAAAAAACCGAGCACCGTAATTATTACAGGGCCTATTACATCACAGTCGTGTAAGTGTTCCATGTTACGGTTCAATACCGAGTCGCCGAGTTTTTTCTTTTTTTTTTTTCAGACAAAGGGAGATGACCCTAATGTCCGAACTCCCAACCAGACCGGTACCGAACACGACACGTTTCCAAAATGAGAAGCCGAGTCATGACTCAAAACTCGTTGTCCCAAGTCCCAACAAACTCAATCCTACTTCTCCTCCAATTTTTACAATCACTGTTTATAAATAAAACTAGCATATTATTAACATTTAGTTTCCTTTTGCGCACACATTTCCTAAAGTGATTACTAAGACCTATTATATCTTATTATACAGTCAAATATTCAAAATTTATTAAAAATATCCTATTTCAATTATAATTGTTATTTATACTGAAAAATGTAATTTCATAAATATTTATTTGTTGTATAAAAGGAATTAAAAGGGATATGAAAAAATAAAATATTACCTAAAGTGGATAATCATAATATTAAATGAAATAAATTCTAAGGTAAAAAGAAAAAAAGTTGACAAGATTTTGGCCACATAGACAGGTAGACAGAGGGATGGCGCCAATTGGACAATGAACAAATTCCATTGTATAACTTGGTTTTCTTTTACATCCACTATGTGATACCCCTTTTGAGTATCGAATTTCTTCTCTTTCTCTCTCTACATCAGACAAAACAAAAGTAAAAAGAGAGGGAGAGGGGGGAGAAAAAGCTCTCTTCGCCTGCCTCACGCGAAAACGTTTTCCTTTTCCCAATTTCTCTCTCTGGACATCTGTGACCGATCAAGTCAAACATTGCCAAAAGCGAAAGGGAAATCAAAAAACAAAAATACCCTCTCTCACCGATCAATACCAAAATTGAAAATTTGGAAATTTGAAGGGCAGAGAGAGAGGTTTTGGGAAATAAAAAAATCTCAAGTCTTTTGCAGCACCTGGTTTTTGCTATAGCAAAGGTAGTTGGTCGCAATTTCCTTTCTTTTTTTATTGGGGTAGTTTTCCTTTTATTGTTTAGTTTTCTCCAGAAAATTCAAGGTATTTTCCAGGAAAGTTAATTTTTTTAAAGGAATCTGAGGAAAACACGAACAACCCAACTTTTTTTTCTGCCTATCTTGATTTCTTTTGTTGGTATCCTCAAATCCTATCATTGACGTAATCCATTCGATCATCCCTATCATCGTCAGAATACCCAAACTTTTACAACACCCCTAAAAATTAATAAAAAAAAAAAGAAAAAGGAAAGAAAGACCAATAATATTGAATTAGTAGTTTTGAGTTATTGATTTCGATCCTCCATGAGAAAAATCGATTTCCACTTGAATCCCATTTTTTTTATCTGAATTGGATCGAATTTGTTGTTTTGTTCTGGAAAAAAGAATTTAAAGTAAAAAGAATGGCGATGAAAGGTGTGCCATTAGAGCAGTGGAGGGATTATTTCCGGACAGCAAATTCGGACATATTTGATATAATCGATCATGCAATAACGGTGGCAGCTTTGGATTGTCCTAAAGAGTTCAGATTACGCAGAGATCAAATTGCTGAGAAGCTCTTTACTTGTAAATTCACTCGCTGTTCCGGTTGCGACCGTGTCAAGTTGGTGGTCCCTGAATACGGAGCCGATAACGGCAGAGGCTGCCGAGCAAGGTTTAAAGGAGAAGCTGATGAAGAAGATGGATGTGAGTTTTTCGAGGCAGGCGGTAGCAAAGAGAGCAAGGCTAATAGTAGCAGAGATGATCCTTTGATTAATCAAATTGCTAGTAATTATAGCTATGGAGAGGCCGAGGCTTTGACTGACGAAATTGAAGAAGAGTCTATGATGGTTGGGGAAGTCTACAGGATCAAAGAGATTCTTCACAATAGTCAAGATGAGGTCTGTTTGCACTTTGGAGTTCAACATATCGCCTTCTTTGGATTTGCTTCCAGGATAATTTTTGATGCATACCTTCTTTTGTTATTGATGTTTCTTGCAGTCTGATTCTGTGTTGTTCGATTCATTGAGGCGACTTCAGTTAATGGCTTTGACTGTGGATATTTTAAAGGTTGATTGAAAGCTTTTCCACTCTTTTGAATTGGTTTTAGCCTCTCTCTTTTTTTTTTTTTTTTCCTTTTTTGTTACTCTGCTCATATTGCTTGGACTGAAACATGGTAATCTGTTTTGTTTTCTTCCCTTTTCAGGCAACTGGGATTGGAAAGGCTGTTAATCGTGTCAGGAAGCATTCATCGAAGCAGATTCGTCATCTTGCACAAACTCTCATCGAGTATGACTTTATTCCCTGTACCTTCATTGAAATTGAATGTTTCTTTCTTTTGTGTGATAAACATGAATAATATGTGCTGAATTGATTTTACTTTTAGGAAAAAAACTTGCAATTTGGTTTCTACTTACCTGGCATTCAAAACTGAATTTGCTTTATATGTATTATTACCCGTCTTTTATGTCTTTCACGGCGTCGCAAGATTGCCTGTCTCTACAGATTACCGAGCAAAAGAACTGATTCTGCAATTCATCTGAATCGTTGCGTGTATTCCATAAATTCAGCTTCATAATTGACAATCAAAGATTAGGTGTTTGTGGAACTGTTGGCTTTCTCTAAATAGCATATATTGATTTTTGCTCGGTCTATATTCACCATTAGTATAATTGTTACTGCAGACGTCAACAACTTTACTAGTAGAACAGCCTACTGTAGTTTCTTCTCAGTTATTAATACTTGCGCCTCCATTTGCTGTGCTTTATCTTCACATCTGTTGGACAACTAGGCTGATTATGTGTTGTTTTGCCTCTTCAATCTGTTAATATACAAATTAGTGGACCGCTTGGATGGTATAGATAGATGGTTGTGCGCTTAGTTTCAGCTTCATTGCAAACATACTGAAATTGGATCACTCAGCATTCCTTTTATGAATGATTGGTGGCTTACTGAACACATCTCTGAAGCCTTAAATGATGCTAGGCTTGTCTGATTCCTTGACCTAAGCATATTAATTGCTTTTTCACTGCAGTACAAATTTATTGTTTTATAATTGTCTAGACTGTAAGATGCACTTTTTCACCCAGTTTTGTGGATTGCAGTGGTTGGAAGGAATTGGTGGATGAGTGGGTTAATGCTGCAAAGGCTATTGCTGGTAAGAACCAGTTTACCAGTATTGTTAATTCATGGAAATATGCGTTACTTCTTTTCCCCTTTTTTATTAATTCTTGAATTTGTGAATGAAGAGGGTACCCCAGAATCTGTGAATCCATCTGTTCTTGATAATGAAGAGGAAAAAGAAGAAGAAGAAGAAGAAGAAGAAGAAGGGCTTCCATCTCCTCCTTTAGATGTAGGAGCTTTCTTTGCTACTCAACCTACATCAATGGAGCTCTCACAGGTAAAAGAAGTTAATTTTTTTCATCTGTTATTTTTTGCATTCATTCATATATGAACTTCTTCTTGTTATTATGCTTGTGGACTGATTGGAGCTTTTTTTATTTTTCCTCATCACTGGTGCTGCATTATGTGAAGTTTTTTGACGGCATGGATGATGATGGAAGTGAGTTGAATTTGCTACTTCTAATGCTTTTCTTAGATAGCTTTTGCCATTTGGTTTTTCTCTATTTGAATACCCCACTTCTTAGATTCATGAATATTATCCGTGAATGTTGTTTCAGATCCTCGCAACAGTGGAGAATTCATCAAGAACCTGGACAACAGAAGAAAACCTTCACAGGAGAACCAAAATGTGTCAAAAAGGAAACAGCAGACTTCAAGTGAAGCAGTTCTGCTCACCAAGGATGACAAGAGTCGACAAATGAAGAGACAAGAACCTGTTGACAACCCTAATAACAAGCCCCAGAGAAAAAATATGGGGTCTGGGAGACCTCCAAAACATGATATGGAGCAAAAGGCCAACTTTGAATCAAAGTTGCTGCTGAAATCAGATAAGATGGCTGTTCCAAAGAAGCCTCTCAGCAGTCAACAAGATGTAAGTGCAGGATGTTTCTGTACTTAGAATATGCACCTTCAAAATCTTTTTCTGATCACTGCTTCTTTAATCAGAAATTCAAGACTTCAGATGACATTGCTGTCCAGCGAAAGCTTGAGGCCACAAAAAGGAAGCTTCAAGAGCGATATCAACAGGCTGAGAATGGTTTGTCTCTTCCCCTCTAAATTCTGTACGAGTCCTCTATAGTATGATTAAAAATGTCTTAAATTTAATATTTTCCTTGTGCAAGTGAGATACTAGGTTGCCGAGGAACTGATTTATGTTTGATTTAAATGACAAATTACTAAGTTGATACTGCCTCGAAATTTAATTACAACTTCCCACTCAACTGTGGTTGCATCAATCTGCCAAGAACTGCTCTGATAGTGGTTTCTGTCTTTAACAGCCAAGAGGAAGCGGACAATACAGGTAATGGAGTTGCATGACCTTCCAAAGCAAGGGTCTGTCCCAAAAAATGCATATATGAAACCTGGGAACCATAATCGGCAGTGGGTAAATGGAAGGAGATAGTGTCATTTGGAAGAGTGGTGTGGATAGCCTTCATAGTTTCTTCCATTTTGCAAATTATGTGGAAGAATACCAATAATAAACAGGTGCAGAGTGACCGGAGCCACTTCAGCAATCAATAATAAGAATTCTTTTCAGTGATGGTAGCGCTGTGAAGCTACAGAAGGGACATTCTCAAATCAAACTTTTGAGTCTGTCTTACATTTTGAAACTTTTAAGGTATAGGGACTTTTTCTTTTGCTGATTAGATAGGAAGTATAGGATGGGTAAATTACACATTTGGAGACTGAATTCTTGAAGCAATGCTTGAACGTATCTCTGTATAGAATCCTGATTTTTAGCGCACCCCTTTGATTGACATCTCAACATTCTTTTTCCTCATAATTAACACCTGAATTTACTTGGAATAACTGTTTCGTAGTGAAATGATAGTGATCAGTTCTAATCTCTGTTGTTTTTCTTTATCGAGTGGAAAAGGAAGAGCACACGCATGCATACAGACACAAGTGAGGTTTAAGTCCATGGAATAGGTGTAAGCTGTTTTGACATGGTGTAACATCTTGAATTTTGATGTAATGAGCTATACCCAATTTTGTCCTGAGTTTGGTTGTAGACCACCCCACAAATTTTCTAACTTATCACTAGAAACTTAGCCAGCTGTGTTAACAAAGAAAAAGAGCACTTCTGGCATCTCAATACTGTAAATAGTTATTATATTTGGAATCTCAATCTCAAGTGTCTTTTATAGAATTCATTTCTTTAAATAAACATGTTACTAATCACCTAAGTTAATTTATGACATCATTTTTACTTCACCACCCATATGTATTATAAAAATCCTTATCCTAATATACTATATGTAGTGGAGATATGGTATTAAAAATTTCACTAGTAGATTTATATGCTTACTATTTGTCTATATAATTGTAAATAAGGAAATCAACATTGATTTAGAAGTATGAAATCTTCTTTAGTGTACCACCCATATCTATTATAAAAATCCGTATCTTATCATAATTAATATACTAAATATAAATATATATAGATATATTGGAGATATGGTATTAAAAATTTCACTAGTAGATTTATATCCTTACTATTTTCTATATTATTGTAAATAAGGAAATCAACATTGATTTATAAGTGTTTATAAATCCGTTCGAGTTTCAGTCAGTCTTATCAAGTTTTTAACTTTTTAAAGTAAAATATAAATCTGACTCAATGCATTCATTTAGTTATTATTTTATTATTAAAATAATAAAATGTCATTCTATTTTAAATTTTAATTAAAAATTAATGAAAATTAAATTTTATTTAATAAATTAATCAGGTTTGATTAAATCAGACTTAAACCTAAAAAATTGTAACAAACCTTACCCATGGTTGGTCGACCTTGTTGACTTGGATAAATAACTCAATTTATAGACACCTATATATTAATTTTTTAATTTAATAAACATAAAAAATATATAAATATATTATAGCATTTTTATATTATATTGTCTATGGGTTGGACAAAAAAAATCTTTTTGTATGAATATATTAAAAGAAAAACAAATAGAAACCTAGTATTAGGTTGACTGGCATGAATTAGCTCCATCAGCCTTAGTACCAGAATGCTAATAGCGTCACCTAATAGGGCAAGTACACATGTATTAAATTGTTTGATAGGAGTGAATATTTATCATATAAAAGCATGATTTAACTGGTAAAAGCAGGGAGTGATAAGAATGGAAGTAGTAGTCTATTCTCATTGACAACCTCCGTTCCTCCTCTTCCACTGCCTCTCCACTTCCATATTTCACAATTTTTTTTATTTTAAAAAAGAATCTCCACTCATTAATGTTTTTCCATTTTTGTCTTCTTTTCCACACATGGGAGCTTGATGGGTTGGATTTTCTATAAACAAATATTATCATTAAAAATAGTATTTGATCCACTTAATATTATTATTTTTTTCGTTTTTAATAAACCAATAAATAAAACACTTAATTTTATTAAACTAAAACGTAAGTTCAAAGTAAATCGAATAAATAAATCAAAGAAAAAAGATGATGTAAAATGATATAATATTCCTTGTAAAGAGTAAAATGAAAATATAAAAAATCCCATTAAATACATGTTAATACTTTTTGAAAAAAAAATTGATTTATAAATTCGTATAAGTTTTGAATTTTAAAGATACAATGCTTTACTTTCATTGTTGTAATCGAAAAGCTCTTTAATAAGTATAAGCTGCCAAGCACACATTCTACAATTTGTGTCTTCTCCTTTAAAAGAGGAATGGAATTCGAATTTCACCTCTCTAAAAATTAAAAAAGATATAATATATTTTAAATTATTTTAAAAAATTTAAATAAATTTTATTCTTTTATTACATTCAATTAAATTTTTATATTTTCATTTCGAGTCAAATAAATCTTTATGATTAATAATTAACTAATATTAATAAAAATGTCACTTATTATTTTTTATACCATGTGATATTGACATAGAAAGTGAAAATGTAATGTGATGATATTATAATGCCATGTCAACATGCCGCTTTATTATTTACTATAACATATCAATAAGCTACATTAATATTACGTGACATAAAATGATAAATAAAAATTTAATTAATAATAATTAATTAACGATTAATTATAAGTGTTTTTATCATCTATATATATATATATATATATATATATATATTATGACAAATCAAAAGCTTCATTTGTTTTTTGTAAGAAGAAGAATGTTATAGATGCTAAAACTCTAGAGATCAAGTTGATGCTGGTGTGAAATTGGGAATGATGGCAAGACTTGGCAACTTGGCAACCCTACCCAAATTTCAAAAATATGGAAGATGTCTTATCAACCTATCTATCTACCTATCAAATATTCCCAAAATTTTGTTAGATATACTTGTCCATAGTGGTTGGCAAATGTGTTACAGTAGCAGATATAAAGGATCTAAAAATCGGAATTCCTTTTAAGGAAATTTAATGTCTCATGTTACTTTATAAAAACTCACTATACTATCATCCCATTGCAATAAGCCTAAAATAAGTTCAAAAGATAATAACTACTTCATACCGTATATTGTAATAATTTTTTTTTGATAAATAAGCAAATTTTATTTGTTAGATGTCAAAATCAAATTGACTTGGACTTTATGATTATGTAAAAGTGTTAATTTTATGTCAAAATCGCAACTCCCTGTAAAAGTGTTAATTTTTTGCAGTTTTTATGGGGTAAGATTTTTTAAAATAGGGTTTCTGGTCATCACCACAAAAAATTAAATTTGTCTTTTTCTGACCGAATTTTTTAATTGGAAAAAGTAAAAAATTCATTGAATTTGATTTTTTTAATGAATTTTCAACAGCAAATTTTATTGAAACATTCATCTTTAGAAATTAGTCAATAATTTTATTGATTGATAAATTTGAAAAACTCGTCGAAAAAAAAGTTAACTTTTTCTAAACCCTAAATTTTAAATTTTTTTATCAAATCAATTATCAACTATGAATATTAATTTTCTCACCACGTCAACTACAAGTTATTATTATTATTTCTCATATACTCATTACTTTTATATGCTAATGTGTGTGTATATATATATATTATAAGATATAAAAGGTTACTAAATAAGGAATGCTGATGTGAATACTTGTGTAGACAATTTATTATCTACTTATTTTAGCGACACATAAAATAATTTCTAAATTAATGTTATTTGGAAAATAGATATCTAATTCAATACGTTATTTAATATCGATATATTTTTTAATCTTTCAAAATCTATCTTCCCTGTCTTTAAAATTTTTTTATCTAATTATGCTACCCATTATTCTATATGACGTCATATATCTCTTTTAGACTAAACATTTCATACCAAGAAGCACCATTAAAAGGTAAAATCCTACTTCCTCTGCCTCACTAGCCAAAATTATTAATCTTGAAACTTAGATTAAATCGGATTAATCCAAAATAAAAGCTAGGGTTAGATTTAGCGCTAAATTAAAACTTTTTTAGGGTCTAAGAAATACATATGGTAATGTAGCTTTTGAAAACCATTGTCTGATTGGAAAAAAATTCTGTTTAATATTACATTTAATTATTATTAATACATAATATATTTGGAAGCAACATGGTAATTATTTATTTATTATTAATTATTGGTGTCTATCCTTTTGAATTTATTTTTGCCAATAATTGAGTAAGTTTTTTTTTAAATTTCTTTGTGTTTATATATTACTTTAGGTGGTATTTAAACCATTTGATATATATTTTCTAAAAAATTCGTAAGGTTATCTCAATTGAATACTAGCACCAAAAATTGAGTCAAAGTAAATTGAATTGTATTAAAATAAATGAGAGGTTAAGTTCCACTTTATTTGCATCTAATACACATAGGTGGGGTTATAATTGAAATGATAGGAAAGACTTATAACATAATTTCTCAACTATAAGACCTTAAGACATTAAATTCCCATAATTAGATATGAATAGTACGATATAAGATTACTAATTACATGCTACTATGTATTTACGTTAACCTGAGTTAATCGGGGACTTAATAAATGCTATATGCCCCCGTACTCGTAGCCTTTTAGTCGGTGTCTGTAGAGTAGATATCTTCAAAGTTTTTGATCTTCTTGGGCTGCTCAGGTTGACTAGTAGAATTCTACCGCGGCAACTCAAAACACGTTTCGTCTTACCTAAACATTAATTAACTAACCACTAGGGTGCTGAATTAATACTTAATTTGATCGTTCACAATCTTATAAATCGCACATGCTTTCCATTCTCTAACAATTTCTTTCAACCTTTTTGATTTTGATTAGATAAGTTTTCCCACTCCATATTTAATGTGCCTTACCAATGGAATTGCCCTTCTGACTTCTTGAAACCTTGACTATTTTTGTGATTATCCGAGTCAACCTAATTTTTAAAAGAAAGAAAGTCATCATCATCGTGTTCATTTTAGAAGTTTTAACGGGTCAAGTTGGATCGAGTTAGGTTTTATTGATATTTTGAAAAGCCTAAGCTTCAACTCAACGAAATCTGATCCATCTATTTAAATTTATTATTCAAATATTAAAATATTCAAAAAAAATCTTGAATTATTTAATTTTTTAAAAATTTTTATATTTTTATTACGTTCAATTAAGTTTATATATTTTTATTTTGATTTTCATAAGTCTTTATAATTAATAATCGATTAATTATCTTTAATTAAAATATTATTTATTATTTTATATCTATATAACACTGATCTGACATTGACTTCACACAATTATGAAAATGAAAATATCATATGATTATATAATTATATCACATCAGTATTCATTATGATATGTCAACACTACATCAATAATTAATTAACTATTAATGTTATGTAACTTAAAATAAAAATATAAAGACTTACTTAAACCTAATGAAAGAATAAAGTTTATATGATCTTGAATAGTTTATAGACTTTTTAGATATTATGTTATTTTTTAATATTTTAAATATATTCTAAAATTAAAATTTTAATTAAATTTTATATTATATTAATATGATAATATTTTCAGGCTGAGTTCCAACCCAAGAGAAGGATGTCCAAAGCTCAGCTGAAAAACACCTGTACTCATCAAGTTACCGTAGGATAAGAATAGGAAAATGTTACGACATATTTTGTCCATATTCAAGTAGACAAAAATGTAATTGCGCTCGACTTTAATTTATTTATAATTTATGTTATTGTATTTATTCTGACATGAATAATGATTTAACAGATTGGGTTCCCAAAATTATTACAAAACATTGATGTATAGTTTTACACTAATTTTTGTTGATTAGAGAAATTTCTTACTTTACTAAAATTCAATTATTGAGAAAGAACTAGTTGGCTTATGCAATATTGTTATTGTCAATTACCTTCTAATTTTTATTTTATTATTTTATTATTTCATTATTCGCATATTTATTGCACTTGGAATGCTAGTTAATTAAGGTACTCTTTGATAATTGAAAAAATTCAACACTAAAAAAAATTAAAATATTGAATTTATGTATTTTTTTGTTTGCTATGTATATTGAAAATTAAATAGTGAATCTTTTGTAAAAGAGAGATATAATTTTATAAGAGATGTATTACAAGTATTTTGCAATAGTGAAAGTTTAAAAGAAAAGAATAAATGTTAAAAAGAAATGTAATATTTATGTAATTAAATAACATTCTTTCCAAAAATAAAATTGACTAAATACTTTAAGTGTTTGTTCGGCCTTGATTGTTGACACTTGGGTTTTCTAGTATGGAGGAATAGACCAGAATTGATGGTGCAGTTGAGATGGGACCAAAATCTTTAGCTTTCTAACAGTCATGGAGACGGGCATGTGGTTACATCTCATAGGAATAGTAGGTGACTTTTGATTTTTTTTTTTTAATCTTTTCACCCATATCTTTTCTGACAAATGGTCTCCTCTTTTTTCTTCTTTTATTTTCCTACACTTTTTTTTTTATATAATGATTGTTAGACAAATCTATAGATCCACAATTTTAGATTATTCAAGGACCGCACTTGAGTTTAGAATAAAAGCTTGACTTAATCCATAATTCATTGTTATAAAATATGATACATTTTGTTTTATTTATTATTTTTTAAAAGGTATGTTTTTGTTGATGTTAAAAACAATAAACAAAAAACCATAATGTAGTTGGCTTATTAATGTACATAAGAAATAGAAAAAGAAATAATAACCCCAAGACATTTTGGAGAAGCTAGATATGGCAATGTGTAGCTACTTAAATAAGCATTACAGAAAGGGGCGGCTGACTCAAAGACAACAAGATAAGGATTAAAAAATTTTAAAATTAGTATATTGAATTTAATCAACAATTAAAATATTGATAATAAAAAATAATTTTATATAATATGTCAATTAAGAAAAGAAAGATTTATAATAATTCTTTAAAAAAGTTGTGCTTGATCATGTTTTCTAGATTCAAATTCATAAATTATTGATTATATAATAAAAAAGTCCATTTCTTTATGATTAAATCTTGGATGTTTTAAGCTTTTTCAAAAGACGTCACTACCAAAAAACAGCCTTTTTTCAATTGAATTTTTCATTGGAAAAAGGCTGATTTCTGTTGGAAAAGCCTTTTTTCAATGGATTTTCAGCAGCCTCGTCGGTAATACTTTCCGTTAAAAATCCGTTGAAAATTTTCAACAAAAAATTTTGTTGGAAAAAATCTGATTTTTGTAGGCTATCTTATTAGATTTCCATTCGAAATTTTCAACGGATTTCAAATGGAATTTTCCGTTGGGGAGGAAATTCCAACGGAAAATTTCGTTGGAAATAATTTCGTTGGAAATGCTTTTTCAACGGAAATTAATTTATTAAATTTTAATTGCATATCCTTCTATTAATGCTTTTCCAACAAAAATTACCAATTTTCATTTCTATAATAAAATATTCATTCACATTCACATTTGACTTTCAAAATATATAAAAGAAACACACATTAAAAATCAAGATTCAAAGTCAAACTCATACAATTAAAAATTTCCCTAACACACAATGTTTAAAAAGTTCAACACATATGAATATAAAGCTAAAATTGTTATTAAATAGCTATACTAAAATTGCCTGACTAGTTTCTGATAAGACATTGCATGACTAGTTGATAGACATTGCGTGATTAGTTTCTGATAAGGCATTGCGTGATTTATTAGTAAGGCATTGCATGACTAGTTAGTAAAGCATTGTGTGACTTAAGCATTACTTAAAAATCAATCACACAATGCCTAAAAACCAGTCACGTAATGCCTAAAACCAATCACGTAATACCTAAAAATCAGTTACGCAGTGATTAAGTTACGAAATGCTTAAAAACCAGTTTCGTAATATTTAAAAACCAATCTAATCAATTTCAATTCCTTAACTTTGGGATTCTATGAATAAACCAATAAACTCAAAAACCTGAAACACGTACTTTTTTTTTTTTGCAAAGCCATGAAATAGTGTATTTCGTAAAAGATAGGTTACAAAACTCCATAACCTTTCAAAGCAAGACAAAATAAATCCCTATCGGGAGGGCCTTGCTCATTCCCTTATGCAAAAACAAAATATACTTTCTTTACAAAATATTCCTTGAACAATTTCAATTCAAAATCTCATAAAAAAATCAAAATCTTCAGCAAACATACTTAACAATAATCCAAATCCCAGAAACAACAAAATCGTGAACCACTCTAAAACCCATTAAACATACTTCAACCATTTCTTTTCCCTAAGCCCATCATCTTAACCAATCTGATCCAACTCATCAACACAGGCAGCTCCATCGCAGAACACGTTTCGAAACAAGTCATCATCAGAAAGCATTCAATTACCAAATTCATCATGCTGCCTGCAATCACCATAGAAGAGTAAAATCGCTGTTCATCGTCCTTGAGAACTTCAAGATCCACTATCTAAAAAAATAAAATAAAATAAAAAAGAACTTGATGTCATCTCTGAATGGCGAGATAGACAGTATTTGACCAGAGAGAGAAATCGATATTTAATTTTAAAATTTTTGTCTGGATGGCGGGATAGAGAAATTGAAACCATTTTAATTTGTATGAAATTGTTTAAAGAGTATTGTTGTTAAGTCATGTCAAAAATTGGCTAAAAATAGTTAAAATTATAAAAAATGATATTTTTGAATCGAGCTTACGAGGAAGGTTATTTCTCACAATTTTTTGAAGTTAATAACCCTTCGTTTCTCCCCTTTAAGGATGTAAACATCCATAACCACACCAAGCTGGTCAAAAGCTTCTTTGATGTCTTCCCAAGAGATTCTTGCCTTCAAATTATCAACAATTGTCGTAAATAAACAATTTTGGTTTGCAGAGTAGATAGAAATGGAATAGAATAATTATTTTGTAAGAATATAATGGAATGACTATTATACAGTTTGGTACAGTGAATGGAATAAGGCAGAAATTGCTATTATGACTTATTACAATGTTTGGTTGGTACAAATAACCTTAAAATAAGAAAAGAATAGGTGATAAAAAGATAAAAATACCTTTTATTTTATTAGCATTTGTTTTCATTAAAAACAAAATTATCCTTACTATAATTTAAATAGATATTTATCTCAAAAGACAAAATTATCGATAATTACATTTTATCACATATTTATCCCAAATGCAAAAAATAATTATAAATTACTCACAGTTTTCCAAATGGACAAAATTACTCTCGACTATAATTTAATCACTTTATTATCCTAAATGTCAATTGAATTTTGTGTATAGATGTTTATTTTTAATCAATTCTTCACATATTGTGGATCATTTTCAAAATATTGTTTAGAGGAAATATTAGAGAAAAAAACAAAAAAACTAGTAGAAATAGAAAATCATATAGAGGCAAATAGAATTATTTATATAAGCAAGATCTCATAATTAATTGAATTCTTGGGAAGTTTTTTTTTTATACGTATAAAGGGACTATATTACACCAATTTAATTAGTAGGACAATCAACAAGAACTGCATTCGTTGCCACAAAGGATTTTCTGAATAAAATTTACATGTGAAACAAACCTAAACATTTGAATTTGACACAAGAATATACAAGCATCGATCAAAAATTGAACAGTGTAATAATTCAAGAAATGACTATGGCAATAAGTAGTCAAAAAGCTTTTTATTTTGGTGTCACATCTGATCTTGAAATGCACTTCATTTCCATCCTACAATCATAGCAGGGCATGAACGCATGATCAATGAGGAACTAAGAGGGAGGTGAAGGCAGAGTTAAAATTGAATAAGCCTAAATTTACGCTATAAAAGAACACCTATGTGATGATGATTAATTAAAACCTGAATTAATCCAGTAAGCAAAGACAACCTTATCCTTCACAAGCACTGATGGAGACGAACATGACAAGAGAAAACTATCTACAAATCACGCTGCTTACAAAGGAGTGAAAAAAAAAAAAAAACTTGAAATCTAACCATTTCATTGCAACATTGGGAAAGATAACATTCATAAAAGTTTTTTTACTGCATTTATACTCATTATGCTCTCTTAGCACTTAAGAGTGATCGAATCGTAGTAAAGAACCAAAATTTGTATAATTGTCCAAAATCTAATTTCAAGGCCTAGCTTCACTCCCAATCCCATAGGAGATGCAAAATAATGGAGAACAGAAAAGCAATCAACGCGAATTTGGGTCAACAATGTAACAAAAATGAGCCTATTGAGGAGCCAAACTACAGAGGTTTGGCACGTGGCGTCTACGAGTTAAAGGCTTGAGAACAGAACTGATGTAAGGCCTGGCGTCATTCGAACCCACCGCTTTGACCTTTATAGTGGCGTGTAGGTCCCACGCGTTTGGACCCGATTCGTTGGAAAATCATATTTTTTTTTCTTTTCTTTTAAGCACATTTTTCTTTTTTGGTTTTATTTTTTTAATGACAATAATTTTCTTTTTAATTTTCTAACTCTCTATGCCAGCGTTTAATTTTCTTACTTTCTTGCTTTCTTTTAATTGGATTAATTTTCTAAATTTTTTTCATTTTTTTCTGAATCTCAAAAAAAAAAAAAAATGAAGATCTAAAAATCCTAGATCTAGATTTTGTTTTTGAAATATGGTGAAAATTAATCTGTGGGTGTGTGAAAGGAAGAGATAGAAAAAGGAAAAAGATATCACAATTATTTGTTTTCTTAAAAAAGAGAAAAAGAATAACGAAAAGATTTTTGTCAAATTAAACAAATTAAAAGGTAGTTGAAGGTAGAGGTGAGCGATTAATTCGATAAGAAAATTCAATTAACCAGCTTAACTCACTTTCCTGAGATTATTAACCGAATCCAATGAACGAACTTTCTTCCTTAATCGACTTTATCAATCAATTTTAGTTAGTTAAGTCAATTGTTTTAGAGAAATTATTGATATTATATTTGCTTTATGATTAATGTAACCTTATTTTTGAAAAAAATTATTGTTTATTTATTTATTTTTTTCAGATTTCAATATGAGATCTGAAAAATTACGTGGAAGATGTTGTCATTGTCAAGAATTTGATCTTTTTTTTAGTGATCTTTTATTTTAAGGTCACTTTTCATGAATGGTCCATCATAAGTTTGGTAAGAGTAGAAAGAAAGGATAAGAAAGAGGAAGAATGAGCAAGCATCGCAACACACCTTTATCATCCAAATCCATCCTATTGTCGGCAAGTCAAGATTCTACGTCTGTGTCATTGAGTTTTATCCTTTCTCACAGTCGTAATTGAATGGTATATTATTAATTACAAATTTAAATTTTAAAATGCAAAATCAAAAGCATTAACAAAAATGGAATGGAAAAAAAAATTATTGAATGGAAATATGAAAGCTATGCAATATAGAAGACTCATTCCTCTTTAATATTTCATTGTCATAATTTTAATAATACCTTGTCATTACTAAAGAAGACAATTAGATTTTTCTTTGACATTATGCAACCATTACTTACCTCCTATTTTTTTTATTGAGAATAACAAGAAGAGTCAAAGATGGACTTGTATTTATGTAGTATAATAGTAATCATAGACAATCATATTGGATAAAATTATTATTTTTATTATTCTCACACTCATAATCTATGCCATCAATTACGTGAGAGAAAACAAGTCATCAAATTGTCAAGAGGAGTAATCAAAATTTAACGTTTATTTAAACACATTCTTTTATTTATTTGCAAATCAAGAGGTAACATCGTTCAAAAAAAAAAAAAAAAACAAGAGGCATCCAAAAAAAAAAAGAAAAAGAAAAGAATACTAGACTACTTTATTTTATTTATAAAAGGAAATAATAGCATGCCTGCCATGAATGGTCATTTTCTATATTTAAGCAATAGGAGACTTTCTATTTTTTGGTAAAATTCTCTTAATTTCTTCTTAGGAGGAAATCACCATTCATAGCAATCAACCAAACATCAGAACATTAAACTAACCCCAACATTTTTTTTTGGCACAATTATCAAATAAATAAGGGTAAAATACCCTTACCTCATAAATTTTAATCAAAATTACACGAAAGTTTATTAATTTTCGAAATAGATACTTTGTTTCAAAAAAATATTTTCTGTTGGACACGTAGGTCTAGTCGTTAGTCAACTGTTAATATTTTTGTCAACTTGTTGACGTGACAAAAGTAAAAAGATAATTTTATCCTTGATTAATTTTTTTAATTACTATTATATAATTTTATTATTTAAAAAAAGGGCTCCCTATTTGGGAAGCATCGATGCTCCTTTTTTTTTTAAAAAATTTAATAATTAATAAATTTTTAAATTAATAAAAAAAGAAAGAGCATTTTAGTCTTTTCACAATTTCTGTTAAGTGTGTTTGCACACTTGAGGCGGAGTGTCCATTTTATAAACTAATAAACTTTAGTGTAATTTTGATCAAAACTTATAAGAGGAAGGATATTTACCCAATAAATAAAGACAACACAATAAAATGAAATCATCAGAGAAACAAAAATATAACTAAAAGTCTGAAATCACTCGACAACAAATTAATAGTTCCAAGATCCAACATGCAACAACAAATCACAAGTCAACTACAAATATTAAAAAGTTTTCAAAAATAAAACAAGTCAACATGTCAATTATCAAATATTAACAAGTTAAAAAGTAAAGAACTTATCAATTGACTGACAGTAAACAAAACATCTTTTGATTTCTAAAGAAAATCCTTGTTTTATCATCATTCATCAATCAATAATTGACTCCAAAGTAATTTTAGAAAGATTTAAAAATGTATAGACAAAAATAACAAAACTAAAGACACAAAAAATGAAAGAAAATAAAGGAATAATAACTTAAAAAAAAAGGAAAGATTGAATAGTATGTATGTTTAAAATATTACTATGCCAACATTTCCAACTTCTTAAATATTAACAAGCTAAAAGGTAAAGAACTTGTCAACTAACAGATTCATAGTGAACAAAACATCTTCTAATTTATGAAGATAACCCCTTTTTTTATCATCATTTATCAATAAATAATTGGCTCCAAAGCAATTCTTGAAATATCTACAAATGCATAAACAGAAATAAAAAATATAAAGATAAACAAAAATGAAAGAAAATTAAGAAATAAGAGCTTTTAAAAAAAAGAAAGATTAAATAGTATGTATATTTAAAATATTACCTAAATTGATTTCTCTAGTTCCTCAATTTTTTCCTCAAAGCAACTTGAATCTAAATGTAATGGTTCCTGTAATCAATCTTGCGCACAAATAAGAGATTGTACAAACTTAGGAGTTAAGGAACTCCTATATGCATTAAGAACTCAACCACCAATGCTGAATGCAGATTTCGAAGCAATTGTCAATATAGGCATTGCCAAAACATGTCGAGCCAATTGGGAAAGAATGGGAAATCTAGGATTATTTACTTTCCACCTGTCACGACCCGAATTTAGGGGGTCTGTGACAAGCGCAAGAGCTTAGCAGGCAAGCCCATTAGACTTGAGCAAGACTCAAAATCCAAAATCATATAACATAAGCCAAGGGATTTGATAATCAAATATTTATAATAAATTCCAATATAAATACATTATCCCTAGCACATAGTTTATACAAATCTTCAAAAAGTCATACATTGGCCAATCAAGGTGAGTTCGTACATAGCAACTTTTAACACACAACACATCGTGGCACTCACTGCCTACACACATTGTCCACAACAGAAGACTTCAACCGACTCAGCGAAGTGACCAAAACGAAAAACCTATTGGATGCCAAAATCAATCTATTGTTGGAGGATCTTTACCACTCAACTCTATGACCTATTTATCTTCACATGGTATACAAATGGGTGAGTACCATAATACTCAATGAGTGGTGCAGATAAACAAAATCATATATATTTATAGCAAACACATATATAAAATATATGCACCTATTGTGCATCTACATGTTTTAGCAAACATCTCCTAGTACAGGGCATATCATTATCCCTAAGGTCTCCAATGTGAGAACATATCACCATCCTCAATGTCTCCAAAGATTATCACACATAACATTAGGCTTACTTTTGAAGCCAGTCAACGTTATTCAAATCATTCTCCATGGCACACACGAGTCGCCGGAGTATCACATCAGAATCATATCACATTGATCTAAGCCTTTCCATGGCTATCTCACATCATATACAAATCAAATCAATGAGTGGTCTTCCTTTGGACATAGTTAGATCACGCTTGGTGGCCAACCGACGGAGAATCAGATCATGCTTAGGTCAAAGCCGCCAGTGGAGAAATAGATCACACATGTGTTGAAGTAGTTGGCGGAGAAATAGATCACGCATGTGTTGAAGTAGCTGGCGGAGAAATAGATCACGCACGTGCCAAAGTAATGGGCATATAACATATCATGCACAACACCGAAGCAACTGACGGAGAACAGATCATCGACTGGAGTAATCTCTCGACGTCGGCATTGACTAGAGTAATTTCAATGGATGGCATCAAAGCACTACAAGCGAGAATCACAAGTGGAATTAGTGCCATTGTCCCTACTTATCACCATCCCTACAAGTACACATATAGTCACAAGGGGACAGAAATCCACTTAACCACAAATCAGATCAACGTTCGGAATTCATCTCTCGGATGGAAGCACAAATCCACAAATAAGACCATCTTGCCTTAACCATTCACAATTTCCTTATCAAACCTTAATTCATATTTACTGAGCTTCAATTGTCTTAAGCTCGATTAGGTTCTAAATGCCTTTAAGTCTCCAAGGTATCATTTAATAAAATCGTCTTAACATATCATTCACCTAGGGTAATCTACTCCTAGGGGTTCATTAAAGCCTGTAGACATCCTAGCTAGGTATACACAGCATAAGCCACCCATGTGGTTCACATCACAGCACACAATCACACATAATTCACATATATACATATACACATATATTGTTCTCTAGCCTATATTCATTCATCAAGGCATACATATTTCATTCTAATACCAGTGTAGCGCATCTTCCATACGTCATGCATTACATGCATATTAAATTAAACCCACTCACAATGACAAATTAGAGGTATTCCCAACCAAGCTTCGATCCTTAGCCTCTAATCATCGTTTAGCTTACCAAAGAGTTGACTTAACTTCATTTTCCCCTTCAAACACATTAGAACATCAAAATGTTAATTATTCCTAGCTTTCGAAAAATACTAGCTTTTACAAAATTAACTAAATCTTAGCAATCCAACCAGTTGAGCTCAAATCTTTAATTAACAAGCTAAACCCACACCTTAGAAGCTAGATTGTGCGAGTCTTAGCTCCATAGTCTCCAATCCAAGCCAAGGAGGGAAATATACCAAATTTGGAGAAAATCATATTTTGAAGTTATTAACCGATTAAATAAAAAAATAATCGATAAAAACATTAAATCTTACCTTCATAATAGTTTCCCAAGCTCCAAATGGCCCCAAAAGACTTAGAAATTCAATTTAGGGGTTAAGGTTTTAGGTTTCTAGAGAGAGAAAGGAAGAGAAAAAGTTGAAAGAAAGAGATAGGGCGAAATGGACTGAACCCTTTTTTATATTTGCCTTCTATCTGTGATGTATTGATACATTTGGCAATGTATCAATATATTTGTCTTAATTTCGAATGAATGTATGGATACATTTCAAGCAGAATGGTCATGGGTTCTTTCGGCTTTAAATGTATCGATACATTGAATCAGTGTATCGATACATGTTCATCCTTTGCCAAATTTATCGATACATCCTTAAATGTATCAATAGAATTCCTCCAGAACACCTCGTGTTGTTCTTCTGGCCAAGAATGTATCGATACATAGGGAGATGTATCAATACTTTCACCTGTGTAGGCAGTTCTGAGCTTCCCAAAAACTCTAAAAATCTAAATTTAACACCCCAATATTGTTCTCGGTTAATATTACACCGTAAACCATTCATTTAACTCAATCCCATACACATAAATTCATAAACATAACATCAAACCTTTATCAAAACCTCAAACAATGGGATTTATCACATATTTCCTCAAAGTTTTGCCTAAGTGTCAATATATACACTCTTAAACACTAGGCATACATATGATATCATCAAAGTCTTTAAGACTCCACATATTTCATAAATCATTCTTTAGTTTACTTAATTTACATAAAAAATTGGGGGTGTTACACCACCAGTCCAAAACATTGAAATCCTCATCATCCTCATCATGATCATTAAATGCTTCACTCAAGTACTTATCCAATTTTTTTGTCCTCCACACATCCATTTTCAATCCTAAACTTCTTGAAATCTTAGTTGGTAACCTTTTCTTCTTCTGATGTGGGTTAGGGTCACTAGTGCATTGAGTTGGTTGGCTCATTTGGCTATTATCACTCACATGCTTGATTATAAGGGCTGCATTATTTTCTTATAATGATTGAACAATTCCAATATTGTTTCCCCTAATTTTTTTTAGGTTAAATTATGTAATTACTCCCTATACTCTACAAAAGTATGGATTTAGTTCTTGTACAATAATTTGTGTAAATTGGATCCTTATACTTTGTCAATTTGTTAGTTTTAATCCCTAATTCTAACAATATTAAATTTAACTATTAAGTATGCTGACATGGTGCTTTGACTAAGCTGATATGGTGTTGACTATATGTTGATGTGGCGAGGTTGTGCTGACGTGGCATTGATTGGACTGATAATAGTTTTTATTGATGTGGCAGATGCTGATGTGGCAATTATTGATGTGGTAATAAAAATGTGATGTGGAAACACTTCAAATTTTAATCTAAAATACCCTAACCTTAAATTAAATAAAACCATATTAAAAAACTAATTAAGAGAAAAAGAAGAGAAAAAAACAACGAAAAAGAGGAATCTAGAGAGGGAGAATTGTGTGAATCAGGAATTTAAGATAGAAAAAAGTATTGGAAGGAAGAATCACGACAGTACTTGGAAAGGATCAGTGCACTGACTTTTTGACAAACCTAAGACCTCTTAAACATATTCTCTCACAATAAAAATAGAAACTTGTCACGGCCCAAATCTCGGGCCATGACCGGCACAAGAGCCCAATAGGCATAGCCCACTAGGCCCTAGCAAGCCTTCTTGTATAAACCTGTACATTAGCCCATTTATCATTCATATTCCCTTTTTAAGATCTATAACTCATAATGTTCAAATAACAACTTCATTGAAATCAATTCTTAAAATCCAAGCTTATACCCATAATGGTATTTATCAATCATAATATACATAAATAGTTTACCAAATGATTTTTAGCAAATTACATCCAGTTTACATGTACACATTCAAAGACTCTGACTGTCAGCGAAGTGACTCTGGGCGTGGGTGCTAACACTTAGTATCATGGCAAACCTACCAAACAATGGATAGGGAGGATCACCTCGTTCTAGGATCCAATCACCTTTTACTCAGAAACCTAAAACATGAAGTTTAAAAAAAAAGTGAGTATAAACCCAGTGAGTGAACATAGGAAGGGAACAAGCGACGATAAGGAAAGTTTAAAAAATCATGATGCACTTAGATTCAAAAATAATGCAATTTAGTTTTGTCACGACCCGGAACTCCCATTGGGCCCGTGACAACAGCCGCGATGTCCCGATAAGCACTCATTACCCCGAATGCCGATCGAAACTACTCAAGGCTTAGCATCAACTTCCGCATCTCCCCGGTGAGCGACAGTTATTAAATCTCGCATTTCAAGAAATCATAAGTTGTTTCCAACTCAAAACAATAAAAACATTATTTTTTAGCTCACTAGGGCATTTTCGTCATTTTTTTTTGAAATTTTGAAATCCGTAAAAATGTAATATGTAAGTGAAAACACGTATTTCATGATTTAAATTAAATTTTGAAGTCTAAAACATTCGTTTAAAGTAAAATTATAGCTATTTGAATATAATAAAAATATTAAATAAAATATTTTATTTTCTTAAAACACAATATTTTCAAAGTCTTCCTAAAATAACTTTTGTAGCGTCAGAATAAAATAAATTTATTCATATAGTAATAAAGATAATTAAAGTATGAAATTTTTTTTACAGTGACACGTGGGCCCCCAACTAACCAAGAAGGTGTAGAGCTACGAACCCTTACTTCCTATGATGCAACTCCGAGATTAATTCTCGTCTTAATCAACTATCAACAAACTGTCCTGAGCCTGAAAAATGGATAGGAAGAGGGGTGAGATTAAATAATCCCAGTGAGTAAACAATTACCATCAAAAACATCTAAAGCCGAGTAGATGGAGACAATATAAAAACGTTATATCTCAATAATGTTCACAACACAAAATTCGTTTCAATCTATACCAAATAATTTCTTTTCATCAAAATTTCCCCGACTTATGAATTTCTTAAACTTGGCCCCTGCCAATATCATTCTCGCGGGTACCTTCGTCAAGGTATCCCACTGAGACCGCCAAGGCTGTTCAATGACCCATACCCATAAACATGTTTTCACATCTGACACACAGCCGTTCCTTGGCGTTGGCTGAGTCTCACTCTCACGTGGTGGCCCGAACGTGAGGTGAACTCAAATCATACCTCAGGAGATACTTCACCCAACATCTCCCCCCAGAGGTAAGTATATAATTGAGTTACCGTGCCCTTCTCATAGGCAGTCCACGGAAACCTCCACCACTGCAGTGACCGTTTAATATACCACTAGACCCATAAAAATTCCAGTAGCATAATATGTCGAATAAAATGTAATCCAGTCTACCAAGACCAATCCAAAACTGTTCATATATTTCATGCCAACCTCAAAAATTTAGCCATCATGCTACCATAGTGTCATAAGCCACAATTTCAATAACATATAAAATCATAAATTTCAACACTGTCTCCATATACTCAATTTTTTCCAAAACAATATTTGATTTCAAAACCAATATAAATCTCATTTTTTATTAAAAAATATTTTAAGTGGAAAACATAATATTTTATAATTTAAACTCACCATTCAATAAAAGCATCAAACAAGTATAATTACTCTAGATATTTAAGACGATAAATTGTCCACTCACAGTTTTAGGAGTCGATGTACTCCTAATCCCAGTCTTTAAGCACAATTTCTGTACTTTTACCAGTGTAATTTGCTCACCACCTATCCACAATGTACAATACATAATTCACCACATCAATGCTTGACCATTATAAAATCAATTCAGGCTCGGTATATATGCATGATATGACATGCAACTTATCCAACTATCGCTTAAATGCGCTGTTAACCTAATTCGGCCTATTACCCGATTAAATTACTAACGCGTCCAATTTAATCTCAAATTAATTTTTTTTCAGTTTTTATACCTCAATTGCACCCAAATTGACTTAATGTCCCTCAGTGTGGTGCAAATTATCAGTCCCGATAGCAAATTACGAAAATACCCCTAATGGGTAAAAATTCGTATTTTTGCTCTGAAAATTCCCATTATTTTTCTAGACTCATAATTCATCATAATTCCTCAAATAAACATCAAGATCATCAGCCAATATTCCCCTAGAAAATTCGGCCAATAATGGTAATGGAGGAAAATAAATTCTTTTCTTGTTGTTTTGTTCCTAAATATGCTAAACTAACTTAAAACACTAACATAACTTAAAATCAATTTAATCTAACAAGTTTCTCTCTCCTAACCCATTTTTCCAGAATTGAATTCATCCTCAAATCACATGATTCAACCATGGAAAATGATGAGAAATGCATGGAATTGATAAATCTTAAGCTAAGCTTGAAAAATCATACCTTTAAACACTTGATTCCTTGAAAAATCACACTTTTTCTTTGAATTTTCTCACTCTAGGGTTTGTTCTTATTTCTCTCTCTCTCCTGCTGGTTCTGGCTGACCATCCCAATGAAGAATTCTGGAATTTTCAAGCCTTTTAATAGGCTTAATAAAATATTATTATTTTATTTACCTTTTGAATATTTTATTATTTTATTTTTTCTAGCCATCTTTTTTTACTTTCTTTTTCTACCACTCAATCCTCTTCACTTATCCATGTCTTTCATGAAATTTCTAGACTTTTCCAAAGTTTTGGTGAAGTAAATTTTTAAAAATTACACTTTTACCCTCGTAAAGTGAAAAATTACATTTTTACCCCAAAAACTGAAAAATTGCCCATAGACATATTTTTCATCCCTTATACTCATACCATTCTCCAATTTGTCAAATGTGATCTAAATTCTCTCAAAATCTCAAATTTTGTCCGTAAGTGGAAAAATTACAATTTTACCCCTAGATAGTGAAAATTTCGGTTTGACTCCGAATTGATTCTCGAACTCCTAATTACCATTTTGAGTCATCCCTAAACTGTGAAACTCTTAATTTCACCTTAAAATTCCTATTTGAACTAGTTCGAGGCATAATCGACTTAATGATACCATTAGGGGCAATATCGTCTTTTAATGATTTTTTGAACTTCCTAAATATACAAACATTCTATCGAGCATGTGAATGACATTATAATTATTTTACAAAGCAGGGTTTGATAAGTTTAATTCTTATTAAAACCTCTCATTTCAAACTTGATTAACTAATCCCTTGATGTTGAAAATCCATGATCAATCGTGAGGTTAAAGAAGTATAAAATATGGCAAAAACCAAGCAAGGTAGTAAACATGATAGAAGGTTCCTCGCTGTAGCGAGAGTGGATTTTGGGCGGCAAGAACTCGAGAGTTTTTCACTGCAATACAATTCAATTTGAAGATAATTAGCAAGATTTCAAGGTTCAACATGCAAGGTTTCACATAGATTACATCCACCTACTATTTTCATAACTTTCTCTTGCACATGTATATATACATATATAAACATGAATACCACCACCTCATTCAGCCAATGTGCACTCCCTACATGCATAAGGCAATATCATCGTGTGCACTCCTTACTTGCACACTTCAACATCATCACGTGCACTCCCTACTCGCACACAACAACATCATCATGTGCATTCCCTACTTGCACACATCAACATCACTATCCACACTTCCGGACCTCGTCATCACCGACATGTGGATCCCCCACATCGCGCACACGCACGGTTATATTTATTACACAATATTAACTATTAATACGCAACATATATATTTATATCAACATCATATAAGGCACAAGGATTCATCATATTGCACACTCACAACGTAAAATGTTTTAATAAAGGCTTGTTCCCATGCATAATCTTTAAGGAACAATCAAATAAAAATCATTCACACGCTTCGTCCAAATACCGATACATTTCCCAAAATATTTTCAGTGCAAGTTCACTCACAGTGTCTTTGTTGATTCTTAAATCGACTCCAACTCCCACTAATGGTCCAAATGGAGATGTGGGGTCTTGTTGGGACCTATCACACACAATAACATCACAAATCAACTCAATTCACATAACCATTTTCTAAAAGCTATCTCCTAAATCACGTTCTACTAGTTATTCCTAGCTAGCTTCCAACTACCATTAAGTGGCTATCTATTTTCACCATTCTAGTCACACTAAAATGAATTGGCCCCCTCAACTAAAAAACACTCACAGTTCTAGCCACTAGCCATTCTCAACAACTAAAAAAAAATCAACTCAGTTTCATTACTCACCTTGGTAGCTTTGTAATCGAATTCCTTTTTAAAAGCTTTCGAATTCTTGTGAAAAATCTCTCTTTCTCTCTCTAAAATGTCCAACTAGTGAGAGAAAGTATTAAGGAAAGGCTTTTAAAGGTTTTAAGGTAAAAGAGTAAGAGAGCACAAAAGACTTTGCGAAAAGGTGCACAAAATCATGAAAATTGGGGTTAACTTGAGAAAATCCATGGAGGTTTCAAAGCAAGCTCCCATGGAAGGTAAGAAAATGTGAGAAAGGAAGAAGAAGAAGAAAAAGTTACTGGAAATTTGAAGAACTTGCTAGAAACTTAGATATATGCCTTATGTTTATCCATTTTCTCACGTAATTACCAAAATACCCTTAATAAGGTCATTTTGTCTTTCCATTGCCTTTGTACAATCTTTTTACTTCTTTGACACTGAGACAAGGTCTATAAGAGTCTAGAAATACTCGAGTTCACGAAAACTTAAAAATTTCGACTCGAGATGCAAAATGACCATTTTTCCCCTATCGTGAAAATTATCGATATTTCTATCTTTTTCATTCATTTTACCATCATTCATTTATTCCTTAGGTCTATTTAGACCTTAATAACATTTGAGAGCTACTTCCAAGAGCTCACCATGGGAAATGACGAAATTACCCCTGGTCCGTGTTATCGCGTTTACTCTTAGTTACGTGTCTATGGAGGTCGACGTTTCACAAGTTCACTTCCGAATAACCTTTTTAACTCAGTAATTAACCTTAATTTGGCATCCGTAAGCTTTGTTAGCCACCATATCAAAGTACAGGGTACTACAGTCTTCCCCATTTAAAATGAATTCGTCCTTGAATTCAAATCAACGTAGGGTGAATAATCAAAGTTCTAAAATTCTGCCACATCACTTTTGTCGAGCATTCTTAACATAAGATCTTGGTTTATGCATTATATCAACTTCCAATCTTTATAGAAAACTCAACAATGTCATAATACATTTAATCATGGGTACTACTCTTGTTGGATGAAAACAATATCATTCTTCATCTTATGAAGAGAATTCAAATATGCTATTAATTCTGGTCACACCTCAATCAAATCATCCTTAAATCATCAATTATGCATGTTTACTTAACCATCCATGTCAAGACCGAGAACCTCCCTCAGGCCCATGACAATCGCCGCGATGTCTCAATTGACACTTATTATCCGGAATGCCAACTGGAACCCCGCAAGGCTTACATATCAGTTTCTTTCCTTTCCTGTGAGCAATCATTGTTAAATATCGAGTTTTTAGAAAATATATACTATTTTAGATCAAAAACAATCAAAATAAAATTTTCGCCACACAGGGGTATTTTGGTCATTTTTTTCTCAAAAATTTTGAAACTGGCTAAAACGTAATATACAAGTACAAAACACATAATTCATATTCAAAATGAGTTTAAAAGTCTAAAATCTTCATTTAAAATGAAATTACGGTTATTTGAATATAATAAGAAAATAAAAAAAATATTAAGGAAAATATTCTATTTTCTTATAAAACAATATTTATAGAGTTATACGTGAATAATTTTTATAGCGTAAAAGCTAAATAAATTTATACATACTGAAATACAGTAAGCCAAAATATTTAATTTAATTTACAATAACAAGAGGGCCCCCGAATAAACAAAAGTAAAGAGGACTGTGAACCTACGATTTGGAAAATGCAGATCCAATGGTAGTCCTCGATGAGATCAGCTATCTACAGTCTATATTGAACCTGAAATGGGTGGAAAGGAGTTGGGTGAGATTTTGCAATCCCAATGAGTAAACAGACATTATCATAAATATCTAAAGGCGAGTAAAATGGAGGCAAGTTTAAACAACAAATTTCAACCCATTTCATAATGTTTTCAATTTATTTCTTAAACCATAAAATATTTGTAATTTACCAAAATAGTTGTTAAGGCTTATGTCTTTTATTAAAACAAGGCTCAAGCCAAAACTAATCCTCGGGGATACCTTGGTCGAGGCATCTAACCGAGTCCGCCAAGGGTGTTAAAATATTCACACGTGAAACACATTTTTATTTTTAAAACCAGTCGTTCCTTGGCGTTGGCCGAGTTACACATTCACGTGGGGGTTCGACGTGAAGTGAGCTCTAATACTACCCCGGGAGTTACCCTCCTCGCCTCTACAACCGGAGTAACTATATAACTGGGTTTACCGTGCCCCTCTAATAGGCAGTCCACGGAAACCCGTCACTGCAGTGACTAACCCACCAATTTTAATAAAATTTCGACAGTATAACGTGGCTTTTATTTATTTATCCAGCCTGCATAGTAAAATCAACTTACATAAATTTTTCAAATGCACTCACAAAATATAGCCACATATACTCATTTCTCATAAGCCATTCCTAGGAAAATATATATTTTTCAAGTCAATTTGCAACCTCCAATTACTCAATTTCATAATCAATACAATATATTTTTATTTGTCACATTTATTAATAAAACATAAAAAATCTCGTTTTAATCTCGTTTTCATTTCATAAAATACATAAAGGGCATTTAAAAATAAACTCTAGATAATTTACAATAATAATAAGTTTACTCATCGTTTGTACAAACTAAAAGCTTTCTAAGCGCCCCGATCACTACTCGTCCGGTACGACTTCTTTGCCTTTTCCGGAAGGCTCTCCTCCTAGACATATTACAAAAATTTACACAATTCATCACATTGATGCTAAATCACTATATAATTAACTTAAATCCTATACTAATGCATGGTATGAAATGCAATAGCCTAAAACGGCTTAAACGCGGTATTAACCTATTTTTGGCACTTTGCCCGATAAATTGCTAACGCGCTCCATTTTAGCTCTAAATCATCCCATTCTCTCTCCAACATTTCTAACCATTAAATATCAGCCAATAACCTTCTAAAAACAACAAAATCAGCTCACTCCCTTCCTTGAAAAATTCAGCCAAAAATTGGACATTAACTCGGTTAATTTTCTACTTTGTTTTTCTATCACGTTTAATCGTTTTTCATCATTTTCTCTTCATTTTCCTTAGAATAAAATCAATTCATCATCATTGTACAGCATTGAGCATCCAGCCAAGAGTGGGTATTGTGAAAATTTACTGATTTCTTGCCCAATTTAATTTCTAAACACATTTAACTAACTAAAACTATCAATTTAACTAAAAATCAAAACCTAAAAATTTCAATTTCTCTCCCCTAGAATTTCATCCAGACCTTGATATCACTTTTTGATCTCTCTCCTCAAGCATGCTAAATGGAAATAAAGGCATAGGAAAGGTAGAAATCAAGCTAAAATCCAAAAATTTTACCGTTAGACGTGTAAACGGGCGAAAAACATGAATTTCCCTTTGAATTTTCTTGTTTCTTTTTGGTTTTTCTTTTTTTCTTCCTTTCCTCTCTATTTCCTCTCTTTTTCTTCCTTATGGCCGGCCAGCACTCAAAATTTGGGTTTAAATGGCTGACTTTTCATTAAAAAAATGCCACGTGTCACTTTCCCATTGGCCCATTTTTAAAATTTCATCAATTTGTTTTCAAATTTTCACCATACACTTGTCTCATATATTCATAGCTTAGAGAAAATTCTCAGACTCATCCAAAGTCTCGGTGGAGTAATTTTTGCAATTTACACTTTTACCCCCGTAAAAGTCAAAAATTAGATTTTTGTCCCAAAAATTGAAAAATTGCCCATAGACATATTTTTCACCCCTTATACTCATACCATTCTCCAATTTGTCAAATTTGATCTAAATTCTCTCAAAATCTCAAATTTTGTCCGTGGGTGGCAACATTACGATTTTGCCCCTACACTCCAAAAATCACCAGAATTAAACTTTTTCACTTCCTATCATTAAATTATACTCCAAATAGTTAATCTTGGTCAAAAATTTCACTCCATGATCAAATTATTATCTTAGGTGGCAAAATGACGATTTTGCCCTTGAATATCAAAATTTCAAATTTTACCCCAAATGAACCCTCAACTCCGAACAATCATTTTTAGTCATTCCTGGACTATAAAATATTAAATTTCATCCTACAATTCCTATTTGAACTAGTTCGAGGTTAAATCAATTTAAGTGTACCGTTAGGTACAATATCAGGTTTCGTCTATTCTTAGGTGCTTTTCTAGCGTAATAACATGCTACTCAATGCATGTATGTCATGACATGTATTTATAGGGTCGGGTTTTACAATCCACAACTCCTTAACCTTGATCTTTTATCAAACCTTCCCACATTCAAGCATTTCATAATACGTAAGGGTCAAAACACGCTTTATTTATTTCAGATATATTTAACATCATGGATGATTCAAATCTAATAACCATTAGTAACCATATTCCCAAAAACAAACTCCAATACTTTCATGATTGAGTGCTCACTAGATAAATCTCAACTTATACCACTAGGCATTTCAATAAACCATGACATCCCACATACCTCCTTATGATCTTAACCAATCTGTTTAATCAATAACTTAACCTCTTAAGGTTAAAGTTGCTCAAAATTTTTCCTTTAAAGTTCCTTTCCTAGTCTCGTTTTGATTACTAATCATCTCTATATTTCCAATGTCATAGCTAATTTGTTCGTCATCAACCACATACAACATATCTAACATGAAATTCCTCAAATTTACTCCAAATGTCAGATCTCATGGCCTCATTAGTTTATCAATCTGAGGATGAAATTAGACATTAATCTTTCCTTAAGTGCAATTTAAAATCAAGGAATCATTTACTAAGACCTTTCTGAAATTAACTTCTTTTAGCCCTTTTTACCTTAGAAAATTAAATCCATAATCATTCATTCTGAATCATGGGATTTATGCTAATCAACGTAGATTTTACACTTTTACTTACATGAATTCAAATACACACCTTCACGCATAAGCTATAAGCTTTTTCCCAAATCTTTATATATTAAAACTATATATTGGAGTGTCAGTTAAAATCCTACTACGCCAGTATACGTATCGAATAGATAGTATATTAGCAAGCAGGGTATCGATCCCACAAGGAATTGATCTAAAACTTTACTAATTACTAAAATTAGAACAATTCAAACTTATCCAAACAATCAAAATTTATTAATTAACTAAAACTACTTAACTAAAATTAAAACCAACAAGAAAAATCGAAGTAATAATAATTTGAGAAAATATCAAATCAAACAAGCCTAGGATTACAATATCCCTCACACTTCATCTAAATCTTACCTCTCTTCCTTAACTTATTTCAACGGGGTTGAATTGCTAATCTACAGTCCTCAATTATTTATAAGGGTCTCCCGACTCATCCTATAAGAATATCTATTTTAATCAAAACACTATATCTCTATGTGAATTGAAATTAAAATAGACTCATTAAGTTCAGGCTCTAATCTGGCTACATATGGCCTATAGGTATATCCCTATCATATACGCAAATCAATTAATATGATCACATGCTATCCCAATTTTAGTCTACTCTAAACTCCCTTTCCCAACTTTGTTTAGGTTCCTAAATCAATTTAATTGGTGGCCAAGCAATTAAAAGCATTAAGAACAAATTGAAATAAATAATTCAAATCCCATTGAAAATAAGTAAGACAGAGATTAAAAACTTAGACTACATGTGAGTTCAATTGCAATTCTAGAAAAAGAAATTTAGCTACTCATAATCGTAAAATAAAATAACATTGTATAAAATTCAACCATTGAAAGTATCAAGAACGATAAAAGCTAAGGAATAAAACAAAACAATATTTGCCGTCTTGATCTCCAAGTTTCAGCCTCAACTTCTAGTTTCTTGAATCTCCCAAAGGTTCTCCTTTAATGTTGCTAAACATATCCTATTTATACTAATAAACTTAACCTAAAGTTCCTTAAGCTAGGGTTTAATTTGGGCTTAAAAGTGTAATGAGAGGCCCAAAAATCAATTGTCCATCTTTACAAATTTCCATTCCTGAAACAGTACGTTTAGCCATTTTCCAACGTAATTTTATCTATCTTCAAGCAGAACTGGGCAAAGTAATCTTCATGAAAGTTGTAGCTCTGTCTCTTAGCTTTCCACTGGTTTAAGAATCACATCATTTGGAGTTCTATAACTCGAGATATGGCCAAAATATAGAAGTATATGCAAGCAGATTCTGGTCTTTCAACACCTTACTTTTCAAAATTAAGCCCAATCACTTTTAATCCTACAAAAGAAATATAAAAACTAATAAATGATAACCAAATTAAAAAGAATAATATAAAATTAAAATAACTAACTTTAAAGTAGCCTAATTATAAAAACAACTAAAAATAAGTAAATTATAATTGAAAATTGAAGACTTAGCTAATATTTAATAACAAAATTAGAAAAAATAATTCTATAAAATAGAATTATCACACTTCCAAACTTAAGATTTTGCTAGTCCTCGAGGAAAAGAAAATTTTAAAAAGAAAACTGAATCATAAAAAATCCTTAAACGAGAGATAGAAATACCAAATCATGATTTTTCAATTTTTCCTCAGAAATTAACTCCAATTCCAACTTAAGGTAACTTACAGCTAATCCTTAATTTCATGCATCAATTTAAGTGAAAACTTATTTTTTGAATGAACTTCTCGTGTGTGTGTGAATACTCTCTTACAAAGAATATCATGCAATTCAGATTATTTTATGCCAAATCTAAGCATAGATTAGTACTAAGATCCCATAAGTTTGCTTTTCATCTCTCTCTCCACTAATGTAGATTAACACTTATTCAATGATCAATAGGTTTTTATCAAGCTTGTAATGTAAGGCTAGGGTCAAGGTATGATAAAAGATATATTTAGGCTCAAATTCACCCTAAGCACTTAATCAATCTAGATCATATAAAGAGCTCAAATTTTTTTTTTTGTAAAGCACCCCCAAACTTGAAGTAAACTTTCCTTTGTACCACATATTTTATTCTTTTCTTTTTTCTTTTTCTTTTTTTTTCAACCCCCAAACTTATTTTTGACAATTATAAACTAGGGGTAATTTTGCTAACAACCATCATTTTTTTTTCACCTTCTACCTCAATTTATTCTTAAGCTCAAATCATTCCTTAGAAAGATTAAAATATTTAGAGAGTGAAAGGTTCAAATTGGTGAAATTAAATAAACAGGCCAAGGCTAATATAACTGTGTAATTACAAAGAAAAGGTAAATTAGGCTCAAAAAAGGTGACTAAGGTTAAATAGAACAAGGTAAGCTCAAAAAGGCTTAAACGATCCAAAGTTGGCCTAAATAACTTCCTATCCTAAATGTTATCTAAGATTTCACCTCGAGAGAGAATCAAACAAATTCTAGAATTCTTGACTTTACTATACTTTTTCATCAACATTAAATTTCTCTAAATCACACAAAAATTCTAAGTAAAAGAGTATAGTGCTCAAATTATTGGAAGTCACATTCTAAAATAAAGCTAACACAAGAATATCACATAAAATTAAATCATAACTATATGCTTCCCAAAAGCTAAGAATCAAAAGATAATTAAAATATCATCCTAAGATTGGGAAAATCATGAATGAGGTGCAACTATCTCAACTTTTTTTTTTTGAAAACACAACAAAACATGCAAAATTCAAACAAAACATGCAAGATATAACTACTCCCCCAAACTTAGAATGAACATTGTCCTCAATGTGATAAAAGAAAATAAAAGAAGAAGAACAAGAATACTCCCCTACTCTGAAGCTGCAGTCTGCATGTCCTCGGCATGGCCACCACCCATCATCAACTCTCTACAACAAAGCATTCATCAATTAGATATGCAGCAAACGAAAAGTTCATGAATCCATTATATGTGTAACAAGAAATTAGCACTAATCGTCAAAATTTTCGGCACTCTAAGCATTAATCATGAGGAAGTCTGAAAAACTCATTCACAAACATGCACAATTGATTCATTCAAGGTTCAAAAATTATAAAGTTTGCCATTAACACCAACCTCATCCTTTCTTTACACAAAATAATTGAAAACCAAGTGTTTGAAGGAGTATTTACCTTAGGAGTGCAGGATTTAAAAAATAATAATAATAATAAAAAAAATCCAAGTAGAAAGAAAATGCAAAAATTTGGAGTGAAAAAGAGAAGATAGAGAAGATAGAGAAGTAGGGATGGTAGTCGAAGATGAAGAAGAGTGACAAAAGAAGAAAAGAAAAAGAAAAAAAATATATAAATAAAAAAAATAAAAAAAAGATTTTCAAAGGGTCGCAGCGCGCAAAAATTTTTTCACCTGAAGCTTTATGCTTTGGGTTTGAGCATTGCGGCTGTGAGACCTTGACCTTTATAGACACGTAAAGGGAAGTATATGCGATATCCCTGATCAGGGGTAATTTCGTCATTTCCTTACCAAACCCACAAAAGTAAGATTTTAAACAATATTATGGCCTAAGTATGCCTAAGGCATAAATGAATGATGAAAATATGGGTAAAATGACAAGGAAACAAAAATTTTGATGATTTTCACGGGTAGGGGCAAAATGGTCATTTTTCACCTCGGGTTAGAATTTTAAGTTTTCATGAACCCGAGTATGTCTAGACCATTATGGACCTTGTCCCAGGGTCAAAAGAGCAAAAAGATTGCATAAAAGATTGGAGGAGAATAAGCTAATTTATGGAGGGGCATTTTCGTAATTTTCAAGAGAGTGGATAAGCTTGGGCTATAAATATCTTCTCCTTCCAGCAGCTTCTTGAATTTTCAGTAGCTTGTCTTCTTCTTCTCCTCTCAATTCACGTTACTTTCAACCTCCATGGAAGCTTGATATGGAGCTTGCATAATTTTCTCTCTCTAGCTCTAGTTTTCATACCTTTGAGCCCTTTTGACTAGAATCCTTGTATTCTTTCACTCTTTCACTTCAAAACCCTTGATAAATCTTATTTCCATACTTTCTCTCACTAGTTGGGCATTTTAGAGAGAGAAAGAGAGAATTACACCATTTGTTTGGAAGCTATTGGAAGGGAATTCAACTACAAAGAAACCCTAGGGTGAGTGATGAACTAAGCTTGATTTTTAGCTGTGAATAATGGCTAGTAATTAGGATTATGAGCTGTTTTATTGTTGAGTATGTTCATTCATTTTATAGTGATTAAGATAGTGAACATAGATAGCCATTTAAAGTGACAATTGAAAGCTAGTTAAGAGATAGCTTTTAGGGTTTATAGTATGTGAGTTAACATAATGGTGATGTTAATGCGATGGTAGGTTTCAAGGAAGCCCCATCATCCTATTTGGACAATTAGGGGAATTAGAGTCAGCGAAAGGCTCAACAATATACCGGTGAGTGGACTTGCATTTCAAACTTATTTTGGGGAATATGAATGATTTTATCCAACTTGTCTTTGAAAATGTACCTTGGGAACAAGCCTTTGGTGAAGTGATTTTATATTGTGAAAATGTGCTATACAACGTTTTATGTGTTATCACAATATGATAATATGCATGATATGCATTGGGTGCTTATTTGTATGTTGATGTGGACCCGACAATGTGAGAGTAGGAGTGCACATAAGCCGTTGTTGACCCGGTTACGTGCGAGTGGGAGTGCACATAAGCCGTTGCATATGAGATGATGATGATGGGAGGGTGTACATGGTGATTGATATATATATATATATATACATATATGGTATATGGTTGTAATGCAAAAATGTGAGCATTTGAATTGTTGAAATTTGGGAGTTTGTATGTGTTACATGTTGCTTTTGTTATTTTAGCAGGATGGCTTTGATTTAAGGGGAAAAGGAAACTTTTTTCTTGATGTTCTGATTCTCATTGTAGATAGAATGAATCTTGCTGCAGCGAGAAACTCTCGGGTTTGGAAGGGTGGTGCTGGCCGAGAATCTCGCTGCAGCGAGAATGAATCTTGCTGTAGCAAGAATGTTACTATAGCTTCTTGCTGCAGCGAGATTCATTCTCGCTGCAGTGAGAAACTTTCTGTTTTGAAACCCAAAATTTCGCTGCAGCAAAAAACTTTCTATTTTTCTTCTCATTTGGCTCGGTTGTTCTATTTTCCATTTCTTTGGTACCATAGTTGAGCATGGACTTCCAACATTAAGGAATAAATGAATTAAGTTTATAATGAGGAGATTTGGTGAGAAACCCTCGGCCAGTTAAGAAACCCTCGGCTAGATGATAATTAAAGTCAAGTGTCGTTGCAGCAAAAATTCATTCTCGCTACAGCGTACTGTAGCGAGAATGCCTTTTCGCTGCAGCGAGGACCCGTCGTTTATTTGACTTGATTCGCATGAATGCTATTAACGTTTTCACTCTCCAAAACCTTTGTTGAGCATGGACTCTTTTCATTAAGTGATTTACTCATGCGGGGTTTACATGAGGGGTTTTAATAAGATCAAAAACAAATTGCATTGTTTTGAAAAAAAATGCATCAGGATTTCGTTAAACATTCCTTATGGTATGCTTGTTCTCTTTCTTGTTCATTCACTGGGTTTATACTCACCGTTTTCAATTTCATATTTTCAGATCACGAGGCAACCGGTAACTAGGACAAGGTGTCCTCGTAGACTTGTATCCATCTTTTGGTAGGTGTCTCGGCATTCAGTAGCTGTATATTCGTCCGAGTCCCTCTACTGGAAGTCGAGTATTCTTTTGTTGTGTATAGACAAACTTAATGTAAATTATTAAGATACGTTATAGACAATATATATACACTTGTTTGGTATGCCAATATGAGTTGGCAAATGTTTAATATTATTTTGACCCTAAGCTATGAAATGTGACTTAGTAATTTATGATGGAATGATGAACATGTCAGATTAATAAGCTTGCTTGGGCTTAGTGGACTATGTCCATTGAGCCCATGCGTCGGTCATGGCCAGGAATTTGGGTCGTGACAACGGCTCTCAGGGTTGAGCGTCGCGACGCTCAACCTTTCTGCCAATCGTTGTTTGTTCAGCGTCGCGACGCTCCATATGAGGGCTGCGACGTTGAAGCATTCTGTTTCAGCGACTAATTGTTGCTTCGTCCAGTGCCGCGGCTCTCCCTTTGAGGGTCGCAGTGTTGAAACATTCTATTTCATGCTGCAACGCTGATTTTTTTTATCAATTACCTATAAAAGGAAACAAAAAACAAAAAAAAATTAACAAATCAAAAGAAATAAATTCTAACTAAACTAAAAACAATTAAAAAAAATAAGTAAAGTTTAGAAACTTGGGTTGTCTCCCAAGAAGCGCTTCATTTATAGTCTTCGGTTGGACTATAGTGCCCCCTTTTTCAGTTCTTCATCCTCGAAATATGGTCTAAGGCTCATCCCATTAACCATGGTTGTTCCTGTATCCTCACTATAAATCTTAATTATTCCACAAGGATAAGCCTTTACTTTTTGAAAGGACCCCACCATCTTTTTTTGCGTTTCCATGGAAAAAGCTTGAAGTATGATCTAGAAAGCAGCATTACTTGTTGTCTAATCTCGAAAGGACAATTAGATGGTGGTGGAGGATGATCCGTTGGTGATTGCTCAACTCTCACAGGCGGAGGTGGTGGCTTAAACTCAAAGATTGGTGCTTGCTCACTTATAGGTGGAGAATTAGGTTCACCTTTTCCTTCATCAATTAGCTCCACTCTATAACAACAATTTGTAGAGCTAGGATGTTTATTTGCATTGAAAATATTAAATTCAACTACCTCTTCTCCAACTTTAAAAGTTATCTTGCCTTCCTTCACATCAATGATTGCGCCTGCGGTAGCCAAGAATGGTCGTCCCAAGATTAAAGGAATTTCTTGATCTTCTTCCATCTCAAGCACAATGAAGTCCACTGGAATGTAAAGATGTCCAACTTTAACCAATACATCCTCAATAATCCCAATAGGATACTTGATTATTCTATTGCTAATTGCAAAGAAACTGTGGTAGGTTGTATCTCCTTAAGTCCAATTTTCTCAGCAATTGACAATGGTATGATTGAAACACCTGCACCCAAATCACATAAAGCTTTAGTAAATTTAAATCTACCAATAGTACAAGGTATAGAAAAACTCCTTGGATCTTTAAGTTTTGGTGGAAGCTTGTTCTAAATTATTGCACTGCACTCCTCAGTAAGTGCCACTATTTCAAAGTCTTCCAGTTTCCTCTTCTTAGTTAAAATGTCTTTTAGAAATTTGACATAACTTGGCATGTTTTCCAAAGCTTCAGCAAAAGGGATGTTTATGTGGAGCTTCTTGAAGGCAGTGAGGAATTTCTCAAACTGTTTATCAAGCCTTTGCTTTTTCAACCTTTGTGGGAATGGTGGTGGAAGGTAATTTGCTTCAGAATTCCCTTGATTTTTAGCTTGCCCATTATCTGTCTTTTCCACTTCAACTTCTTTCTCAACAATTGCCTTGTCATCATCTAGATGCTCCTTTGAAGATTCAATTGATTTTTCATTCACCCCTCCAACTTATTTTCCACTTCTGAGTGTAACTGCATTACAATGTTCCTTACCTTTGGGATTGACTTGTGTATCACTTGGTAAGGCACCTTGGGGTCTACTATTGGTGGAGTTTGCTAGCTGTCCCATTTGGGTCTCAAGATTTCTCAAGGAGGCTCCATAGCTCTTAATTATGGCATCAGTCTTGGACATATATTGCAAGATAAGCTCTTCCACTTAGGACTTCTTTTCAGGAATTGGTGGTCTAGATTGTTTTTGAAAATCAAGAGGCACGTTGGGGTTTGAATTGGAAGGCCCTGCATTGTTGTTCCATGAAAAGTTAGGGTGGTTTCTCCAGCCAGGATTGTATGTATTAGAGTATGGGTTATTCTGTTGCTTGTTGAAGTTCCCCATAAATTGGACTGATGCAACATTGTATGAACATTGATCACTTGAATGGCCATCTCCACACATCTCACCAACTACACATGAATTTTGAATTGCATGGACTCCCAGTGTGTCAATTTTCTTGGACAATGCAGCCACTTGCGCAGCCAAGTTGCCAATTGCATCAATTTCATATGCTCCAACAACTTTTCTCGAACTCGACCTTTTTGAAGGCCATTGATAATTATTTGAAGCCATCTCTTCCAACAAATTATAAGCATCTACAACATTCTTACTCATCAATGCCCCACCATCAGCAACATCAATTGTGGTTTTAATTGACCCAACTAGCCCATTGTAGAATGTCTGAACTTGCAACCAATCAGGAATCCCATGATGTGGACATCTTCGTAGTAGTTCTTTAAACCTCTCCCAAGCTTCATACAAGGACTCACCATCAAATTGTGTGAATGAGGTGATGTCGTTCCTCAACTTTGCAGTCTTTACAGGCAGAAAGAACTTTGTGAGAAACTTTTGAGCCAAGTCCTCCTATGTAGTGATAGACCCATTGAGTAGTGAATTAAGCCAGCTTTTTGCTTTATCCCTCAGAGAGAATGGAAACAGTCTCAACCTAATAGCATCATCAGTTACTCCATTGTATTTAAAAGCATCACAAATCTCCAAGAAATTAACTAAATGAGCATTAGGATCATCACTGAGTAATCCACCAAACTGGACTGAAGACTGGATCATTTGAATGTAAGCTGGTTTAATTTCGAAATTATTTGCATTGATGGAAAGTCTCCTAATGCTTTGGTTCAAACCTTGCAACAGAGGAACTACATAATCTCGTAATGCTCTATTTGCTTCGGGATCTAGATTAATGGCATTATTTCCATTATTATTGTTATCCTCAGCCATTGTCTAATTTAAAGCTGCAACTTGCAAATTCTCCCTTCGATGTCTTCTAAAAGTTCTTTCTATCTCAGAATCAAAAGGAACAAGATTCAAGTTCTCTCTTCTTTGCATACAATGACCAAAGATATCTGCAAGCAAACAAAATCTAAAATTAAAACAAGAAAAATAAAATTTGAAGTAAGACCAAATTGCTTGGTATTAGTATTAGTAAAAAGTCTAGAAACAATTCCCTGACAACGGCGTCAAAAACTTGTCAGTTAAAATCCTACTACGCAAGTATATGTATCGAATAGATAGTATATTAGCAAGCAGGGTATCGATCCTACAGGGAATTGATCTAAAACTTTACTAATTACTAAACTTAGAACAATTCAATCTTATCCAAACAATCAAAATTTATTAATTAACTAAAACTAATTAACTAAAAATAAAACCAACAAGAAAAATCGAAGTAATAATAACTTGAGAAAATATCAAATCAAACAAGCCTAGGATTACAATATCCCTCACACTTCATCTAAATCTTACCTCTCTTCCTTAACTTATTTCAACGGGTTGAATTGCTAACCCAGAGTCCTCAATTATTTATAAGGGTCTCCCGACTCATCCTATAAAAATATCTATTTTAATCAAAACAATATATCCCTATGTGAATTGAAATTAAAACAGACTCATTAAGTTCAGGCTCTAATTTGGCTACATATGGCCTATAGGTATATCCCTATCATCTATGCAAATCAATTAATATGATCACATGCTATCCTAATTTTAGTCTATTCTAAACTCCCTTTCCCAAGTTTGTTTAGGTTCCTAAATCAATTTAATTGGTGGCCAAGCAATTAAAAGCATTAAGAACAAATTGAAATAAACAATTCAAATCCCATTGAAAATAAGTAAGACAGAGATTAAAAACTTAGACTACATGTGAGTTCAATTGCAATTCTAGAAAAAGAAATTTAGCTACTCATAATCGCAAAATAAAATAACATTGTATAAAATTCAACCATTGAAAGTATCAAGAACGATAAAAGCTAAGGAATAAAACCAAACAATATTTGTCGTCTTGATCTCCAAGTTTCAGCCTCAACTTTTAGTTTCTTGAATCTCCCAAAGGTTCTCCTTTAATGTTGCTAAACATATCCTATTTATACTGATAAACTTAACCTAAAGTTCCTTAAGCTAGGGTTTAATTTGGGCTTAAAAGTGTAATGAGAGGTCCAAAAATCAATTGTCCATCTTTACAAATTTCCATTCCCGATACAATACGTTCAGCCATTTGCCGACGTAATTTTATCTATCTTCAAAGCAGAACTGGGCAAAGTGATCTTCATGAAAGTTGTAGGTCTGTCTCTTAGCTTTCCACTGTTTTAAGAATCACATCATTTGGAGTTCTATAGCTCGAGATATAGCCAAAATATCGAAGTATATGCAAGCAGATTCTAGGTCTTTCAACACCTTACTTTCCAAAATTAAGCCCAATCACTTTTAATCCTACAAAAGAAATATAAAAACTAATAAATGATAACCAAATTAAAAAGAATAATATAAAATTAAAATAACTAACTTAAAAGTAGCCTAATTATAAAAACAACTAAAAATAAGTAAATTATAATTAAAAATTGAAGACTTAGCTAATATTTAATAACAAAATTAAAATAAAATAATTCTATAAAATAGAATTATCATGGAGCTATACCAAAACTGATACATCATTTTCCATTGCTCCTTAGGATGTTAAATTCATGTCATATTTCTCTATTTGTGTACTTCATAATAGCCTAAAAATTTCTAGCTCATAGTTAAGCTAGTTCATATGCCAAGCCTTTCAGGCTATATCAAAACACCAAGTTTGATCACGATATAATAGAATTTGATGAACTTATACCAAAAGTATAAACACTTACTTTTAAGTTAACAGCATCATAATCAACTTGTTCACTGCCAAAATCAACGATAAATTATCTTAATCATTGTCTAGAACTATAACCATTGATAGAATGTCATCATCGAATCAAATTATAACCAACCCGTATGAGGTTTTGTACCAATATGCAATATATATATCCATACATATATATTTTCAAAAATTTTAACTTCGAGTAGCCTTAGGCATATCAAGCTCAATAAGCCATCTGTAAAACCAAAATAACCGACAATCAAGTTTAGAATCATTTCTTCTTATAGTTGGTTAGATCATGCTCATCATTTGTGGGGAATACACAAACCTTATTTTAATATTCCATTCTCATACAAGAGTCAACCACTAATTGGCACCATCCCCAAATAGTGTTTTATAGTCGATTTTCTTAGCCAAAATTCGTATTGTAGTGTTCTAATTCTAGGTCATGTCTCATTACCAAATCTTACCTTCAGAATGATTTCCCAAGTTCTAAATAGCCTTAAGTCACTTCAAAAATCCATTTGGGGCCTTAGGGTTTCAAGTTTCTAAAGAGAGAAAGGGAGAGAAAGAGTTGAGAGAAGGAGTTGGGCAAAATTGGCCTGAACCCCTTTTTATTTTTTGCCTTCCTTCTCTGATGTATCAATACATTTTGGTAATGTATCGATACATCTACCCTAATTTTGAATGAATGTATCGATACATTTCAGGCAAAATGCTCCATGCCCAACATGTATCGATACTTTTTGTCAAACCCTGCTCTATAAAGTAATTACGGTGTCATTCACATACTCGATAGAATGTTTGTATATTGAGAAAGCTTGAGAAATTAACAAAAGACGATATTGCCCCTAGAAGTACAGTTAAGTTGATTAAACATTGAACAAGATAAAATCGAGATCTTAAAGATGAAATTGAGAATTTTACAGTCTAGGGATGACTCAAAATGGTAATTCGGAGTTCGAGGTCCGATTTGGAGTCAATCCGAAAAATTGACAAATTAGGGGCAAAATGGTCATTTTGCAATTTGAGGACAAAATGAGAATTTTTAGAAAAGAGCTTCTTAGCCCCATTTGACATGTTTGAGTATGACATGAGTATTGAAGTACAATTGGAAGATTTAGCAGTGAAAAATATGAGTTTTCAGTATTTTTAGAGTATAGGGGCAAAATGATAATTTTGCCACCCAGAATCAAAAATTTAATTTCTAAAATGATTTTGATCAAATTTAATTATTTGGAGTGTGAAATGAGTCTGAGGAGTGAAAATTATGCATTATGGCAAATTTTCAATTTTTGGGGCAAAAATGTAATTTTTGAAAAGTTCGGGGGTAAAAGTGTAATTTTGAAAAATATGCTCCACCAAAACTTTGAAAAAATCTAAAAATTTCACTTAAGACTGGGATAAGTCAAAGGGAATGCATGTTGAAAAAGTAGGACAAGTGGATGGCTAGAAAAAAAAATGAATTAATAAAATATTCAAAATATGAATAAAATAGTATTATTTCATTAAAATAATAAAAACGCATAAAAGAAAAAAATCAGCCCATAACCTATTCTTCTTCTTTAACATTCGGCCAAGCAAGAAACAAGAGAGAGAAAGGAGAAAATAAAACCCTAGCCAAGAAATTTAAAGGGAAAATAGGTAGAAATTCAAAAATCAAGTGAAAAAAAGGTAACATTTCTTAAATTTGTCTTGTGATTTACCTTTCCCATGCATTTCCCATCATTTTTCATGGTTGAATCATGTGATTTGAGGATGATTTCAATTATGGTCATATGGGTTTAGAGAGAGAAAGTTGTTAGATAAATTTGATTTTGAGCTATGTTAGTGTTTAGTGTTAGTTTAACATGTTTATGAGTAAAACAACAAGAAAAATATTTATTTTCTCCATGAATTTCTCTAGGTCGAATCTAGCCAATGGTATGTGAGGATGAGGTTGACTTTATTTTAAGAAAATTGGGTGGAAAAATGATGAATTATGAGGTTGGAAATTAAATGGGAATTTTCGGTGCAATAAATTAAAATTTTTACCCACTAGGGGTAAAAGCGTAATTTATAGTTCGGACTGATAAATTGGACCAAATTCACAGTCATTGAGGTATTGTGGATATAATTGGATAATTGAAATTGAAATGGATGGAATTAGAGTTGAATTGGGGATTTTAGGAATTTACACCGTGTATAGGCGAGTTAAGTCGGACACCGCAATTAAGTGATTGTCCAAACATTTCAAACCCTATCTAGTGCATACACATGGATAAGATCCTGAAATAATTTATGATAAATTGACACAATTTATTGAATTTTGTGTCATGGATTATGGATAGGTGGTGAGTCAATTGTTTCGGGCAAAAGACTACACCCGTGGACCGAGGATAGGAGTATTTCTACTCCTAATACTGTGAGTAAACTTATTATCATTTAATTTATCTAAGGTAGTTTTTATGAAATTTTATAAATTTTATGAAAAATGGATTTAAAAAGGATAAATTTCGTATTTTATAAATAAATGTGTTTTTATAAAATGGTTTTATAAATTGTTTGAAATTAATGATGAATGTTATTTTTTTTAAATAGAGTACATGGAGACTGTGGTTGTTAAGTATGAATTGTATTTTTAATTCAAATGGCTTATGATAGTGTGAGCATGCTTGGCTGGTTTATTGTATTGAAATTACATGAATTGTGGTTTGCCGTGCAAATTAGTAATTATAAAAAAATTACCTTGTTATGCTGTTAAACTATTTTATGATTGTGGTGGGGTTGACCTACACTGCAGTGGCGGGTTTCCGTGGACCATCCTATTAGAGGGGCTCGGTAAACCCAGCTAATTTATTTTACCTCTGTGGGAGAGGCGCGTAGGGTAACTCTTGTGGAGGGGTTTGAGTCCACTTCACGCTTTACCACCACGTGAAAGTGAGATTCAGCCAACGCCAAGGGACGACTGTTTTGTATGAATAAGTCATTTTAACAGCCTTGGCGGACTCAAGTGGATGCTTTGATGACGATCAAGTATCCCCGAGGATGAGTTTTGGCATGAGCCAAATTTTATGAGAAACATAAGCCTTGAAAATCATTTTAATTGAATTATAATTGTTTTCATGGGATGGAATAAATTTCTAAGTTATGAAATGCATATTGTGATGGGATATTTTATTTTCTCCATTTGCTCGGCTTTAGATACTTTAGATGGTATTTGTTTACTCACTGGGATTACAAAATCTCACCCCTTCTTCCTATACAATTTCAGGCTCAGGACAGTTTGTAAATAGTCGAGTAGGACGAGAACTAAGCTCGGAATTACATTATAGAAAGTAAGAGTTCACAATCTTACATCCTCTTGGTCAATTAGGGCCCACGTGTCATTGCAGATCAAATATTATATTTTGATTATCTGTATTTCTATTCATACAATTTTTACTTTACTTTCATGTGCGAAAAAATTATTTACGAATATTTCTATAGAAATTTATTTTATGAGAAAATAGAATATTTTATTTATTATTTTTGAATAGTACTAATTGTCAACAATTTGCTTTTAAATGAATGTTTTAGATATCAAAACTTATTTCTAAGTATGAAATATGCGTTTTCCACCTAATTATTACATTTTTAACCTGTCTCAAAATTTTTGACGAAAATGACAAAAACGCCCTTGTGAGACAGAAATTAAAATTTTATTGTTTTTAGATGAAAAAAAAATGATCTGTATTGTTTTAAAACATGGTTTTTGTAACAGTAAATCACAGAGTAGGTGAGGAACTGATACGAGAGCCTTGCGAGGTCTCGATAGGGTACTCGGAAGATGAGTGCTTATCGGGACATCGTGACGGTTGTCACGGACTCGAAGGTGGTTCCGGGTCGTGACACTTTTCCCTTTGGGTGCTATCTACTTCAAATGTATCGATACATGTTCATCCTTGGCCAAATCTATTAATACATTCTCAAATGTATCGATAAAATATTCTTGTTGGGGTCTTTGTTGTTCATCTTACCATGAATTTATTGATACATTAAGGTTTGTGTCAATACTATCACCCCTGTAGGTAGTTCTAAGGTTCCCAAACTTCAAAAAAATCTAACTTAACACCTAAAAATCCATTCCCTGTTAATCTTATACCTCAAATAACTTATATAATTCAAAAATCCTCATACATATATCCTTAAACATGCATCAAATTAAATCAAATCCTAAATCTATAGGATTAATTCATCATTTTCATCGATATTTACCTTAATGGCATACTTAAATGTCAAAGTTCCAGACATCTGCACAATTTCATTAAGGATCTTAATTTACCCCCAGATTGATAGTCATTTATCTCTAGACATAATCATATTCATCAAAACTTAAATAACTCCTCAAGTCACTTGGCCAACATCATGTATAGGCCATGTCAAAAAATTAGGAGTGTTATAATTTCCTTAGCACATAGTTCATATACAATATTTAATACATTTCTCATAAGGCCATACATGGGCCATCATAGCGGGTTCATATCATACAACCCTCATACAAATATAAATAGCAACATTGTGCCTGCACAGATCCCAAATATACATGGTTGGGAAACCATTACCACCAACAAAAGCTAACATGGTTCGGACTTAGTGGAGTGACAAAATGGGGTAGGGAACCTATTGAATGCCAAATATGTATCTGTCCAAATGATGACACTAGCCACACAATCCATAGCTTTACTTATCTGCACATGGTATGACAGAGGGGTGAGTCATTTAATGCTTAGTGAGGGGATATTAACATAGCTTAAAGTTTCATATAGAAATATATTAGGGTCTCTAGCTATAATACAATCATAATCAAACATATCTAATTCAGAGGTGCGTTGATCATCTTAATATTCTATACACACATCTCATCACGCTATGCTTGGCTGTGATCGCATCTCAATAGTATTAATCACATTCATGGTTACTCATGTCTAGGTCTTCATGACATATGCATCAATTAAGGCTTACCTTTCAAAGTTATCATCAATTAGGCTCCCTTGGTTCAACCCAATAGTCGAGCATAATCACCACACTTAATATGGCTTGCTTACCATGAAACGTTTCATCATATATCAACCATATTTCAATCGTACATCTCCCATATTAGTGGCACATCAATCATTCATAGGGAATCTCCATATTAGTATATACATCTATCACTAGGCTTATCCTGAAAGCCATATCAAATTAATTATCCATAGGCACACACTAGTTGACATGGTATCATATCAATTTCAAATCATATTTATCAAAGCTTACCCAAGGCTATGTCAAATCATTCACATATCATATCACAATCTTTGAGTGGTCCCCTTGGACATAGTCAAATCATGCACGTTGGCTAGCCAACAAAGTCAAATCACGCTTAGGGACTAAGTTGGTCTTGGAGAATCAAATCACGCACGTGTTGAAGCAACGGGTGGAGAATCAAATCATGTGGGTGTCGAAGCAACAAATGGAAAATCAAATCACGCACGTGTCAAAGCAATGGATGGAGAATCAAAGTCATCATCTAGAGTAATTCCCTAATGGACGACATCACTTGGAGTAATCTCACATGGGTGGCATTAAGCACTGTAGGTGGGAATTGTAGGCAAGACCAACACCATCGTCCCTGTTGACCACCATCCTTGTAAGCACACACATAGTCACAAGGTTAGGGCTCCATTCAATGTCAAATCAAATCAACGTCCAGGATTCACATATCGGACGAAATAGAAATCCATAATTATGTTTATAAGCCATCATGCCTTTAACGATTCCATATGTCCACATAAACCAGAAATCATATTTCACGAGCTTTAATTAATTATAAGCTCAATGCGGTTTTAAATGCCCTTAAATCTCTTAAGGCATCAATTGATCATACTCCCCCATAAGGTTCAGTGTCTAGAGTAAACTACTCCCTAGACATCCATCATAGTGATTAGATTTTCGAGTCTAGCCTTACACAATCGACATAAGCCATTAAGTGGCTTGCACTAGTCACACAACACAACACATATAATTTACATATATATATATATATATATATATTTCATTTTCTAGTGTTGGCACATTCATCTAGGCAATTATATATATACATATAAATAGTTTTGTACCCTAGGCGTACTCATCTAGGCACAAACATGACATTCAAGTACCATGGCAGTACATTTACCAATGTGTCATATCGCATGCATTTTACTCAAACAATATATCTGACTCATAGTGACAATCAGAGGTGCTCCATAGTTGAGCTCTAATCCTTAGCCTTAAATCATTCTTTAGCTTACCAACGAGTTAGGCAGCTTCAACTCCCCTTTAAACACATCAAAACATCACAAATATATTTATTCCCTAGCTTTTAAAAATATCCAGCTTTTTAAAAATAACCCATTTCTTATCAATCATAATACAAGCTCAAGTTCTTTAATAACGAGCTAAACCCATACCTTAAAAGTTGGATTACACAAATCTTAGCTCCAAAATCCTCAATACACTCAAGCAGAGAAGATTATACCAAATCTAAAAATAGTCGGATCTAAGGTTATTACCCGATTAAATCGAAAATCAATTAGTAAAAATGTGTAATCTTACCTTGAAATCATTTCCCAAACTCAGATTTAGCTCAAACAAGCTCTAAATGGCATTTAGGGCTTAGGGTTCCAAAGAGGGTAAAGAGAGAAAGAGAGAGAAAGGGCTTTCACTAAAAAGGGTGGAATGCCCGAAATCATTTTTTATTTTTACCTTTGGCTAGAGATGTATAGATACATTTGGGAATGTATAGGTACATTCTTAACAAATTTCCCTTAAATGTATTGATACATTAGGTCATGTATCGATACATGTCATTCAATTTGCTCTTTGCTTGAAATGTATCGATACATGGGGGAATGTATAGATTCTTTTTCTCCTGGGTGCTCTATGGGTGCTCTCTACTTCAAATCTATTGATGCATTTGAGCAATGTATCGATAGATGTTCATCCTACCAGTGTTGTATTGATACATTAGGGAATGTATCGATACAATTTCTTTCATACGCCTTATGTAGTTCATCCTGCCAAGAATGCACCGATACATTTAGGAATATTTCGATACACTTTCCCTTGTAGGCAGTTTTCCGTTTCCAAACTTTTGAAAATCTAAATTCAAACTCCCAGATCATTTCCTACTTAAATCAGACCTCAAGTCATTTATATAACTTAAATTCTTATTCATATATTCTCAATCATAAGGCCAATCTCAATCAAATTATCAAAGCTTAAGATTTGTGGCCTAAGTACCATAATTGATATTTTCAAATGTCAACATAAGCATAATATTATCAAAAGATCTCCACACATGCCAAAATTCAAAGTCATAGCCATCGAGGCATCACATAAAAAACATATGTTCAAAACTTCATTTAAACTTCAAATATAAAGATTCATGAATCATTTTTCCAAGAATTTGGTTAAGTATCATACTTAAGTGTCTAAGTCCCAAACATGTGCACAATTCCATTAAGGACTTTCAATTGTGCTAATATTCATAGTCATTCACCTATAAGCATCATCATAATCGCCAGAATTCAAATTAGCTCATCAATTAGCTTAGCTATTTCAACATATCATCATAAGCCCTCACACATCTATAGCTTGTATCTAGGTCAGGGGTATTACAAAGCGATAATGTCAACAAAAATAAAAGCCATTAGATGCTAAGTTTAGAACAAGTTCAAGCTTGGTAAAAAGCCATTTTTATGAATCTGAACTTGAAAAGTTGAATATGCTGGTCTAAGATTGAATATGGGCTCTTTAGAGTCGATCCTAGAAAGGAAAACTAGGAGAAATGAAAGCATACTAGTCCAAGATCTACTATAGGGCTTCCATCGTCGATCTTTTGAAGAAAAGTTGAGTGGAACTCAATATTTTGGTCCAAGATCGACTATAGGTCATTTATAGTCGATCCAGGTAAGGTAAATTAGGGATATTTGTCAGTCAGGATTGACTACAGACTTCCTATAAGTGACCTGTCATGACCCAAATTTCGGGCCATGATCGGCGCATGGGCCCAATGGACATAGCCCATTAAGCCCAAGCAAGCCTATTTACATGATCTATTCATTACTCCATCAAAATTACTGAAGTCATATTTCATAACTTTGAATCAAAATAATACTAAACATTGCCAACTCATAGTGGCATATCGATCAAGTATATATATATATATATATATATATACATTGTCTATAACATGTATCTTAATAATTTACATCAGGGTTGTCTATACATCTCAAAAAGAAGACTCGATTTCCAGTGGAGTAACCATAGCGAAGGTGCAGCTACTGAATGCCATTGATACCTACCAAAAGATGGATACAAGTCTACGAGGACACCTCATCCTAGTTACCAACTGCCTCTTGATCCGAAAACATGAAGTTGAAAACAGTGAGTATAAACCCAGTGAGTGAACAAGAAGGGAACAAGCATACCATAAGGAATGTTTAACGAAATCATGATGCATTCATTTTTCAAAACAATGCAATTTGTTTTAGTTCTTTTTAAAGCCCCTCATGTAAACCCCACATGAGTAAATCATTTTATGAAAAGGGTCCATGCTCAACAAAGGATTTGGATAGTGAAAACTTTAATAGCATTCATGCGAATCAGGTTAAAGCTGCAGCGAGAATGCCTTTTCGCTACAGCGACACTTGACTTAAATTATCAACTAGCCGAGAGTTTCTTATTTGGCCGAGTGTTTCTCACCAAACCTCCTTATTTTAAACTTAATTCATTTATTCCTTAATGTTGGAAGTCCATGCTCAATTATGGTATGAAAGAAATGGAAAATAGGGTAGCAATCGAACCAAATGAGGAGCAAAACAAAAAGTTTTTCGCTGTAGCGAGATTCAATCTCGCTGTAGCGAAATTTTTGGTCACAAAACAGAAAGTTTCTCGCTGCAGCGAGAGTGAATCTCACTGCAACGAGAAGCTACAATAACATTCTCGCTACAGTGAGATTTTTGGCCAACCTTACCCCTCAAACCTAAGAGTTTCTCGCTGTAGCGAGAAACAGAGCAGTGAGAAAAAAGTTTCCTTCCTTTCAAGAAAAAAAATCCATCCTGCTAAAATGACAAAAACAACATGAAACACATATAAATTCCCAAAATTCAACATGTCAAATTCTCACATTTCATTACAACCATATACCATATATGTATATATATATATATATATCAATCATCATACACACCCTCCCATCATCATCAGCTCATATGCATCAGCTTATGCGCACTCCCACTTGCACATAGTCGGGTCAGCATCGGCTTATGCGTACTCCCACTCGCACATAGTTAGGTCAGTATCGGCTTATGCACACTCCTACTCGCACATAGCCGGGTTAATATCATTACAAAACATTATTCATATAGATATATCAACATAATGTAGTAATACAACAATCCATAACAGCCACATGTCACATATAGAGACAATTTAGCAAAGGCTTGTTCCCAAGGCACCCGTTTTTAAGAAAGATTGAATAAGTCATTTACATTCCCAAAACTATTTTGAAATGCAAGTTCACTCACCGGTATTTATTGAATCCTTTAGTCGACTCTAACTTCTCTAATTGTCCAAATGGGGCAATAGGGCTTCGTTGGAACCTATTATCACATAGCATCACCATTAAGTCAAGCCATATACTTATGAATTCTAAAAGCTTTTTCTTAGCTAGCTTCCATTTGCCATTAAATGGCTATCCATTTTCACTATCCTATCACTCCAAAGTGAATTAACAATCTCAACTACAAAGTATTCACAAGTCAAATCTCTAGTCATTCTCAACACTAAAATTTTAACTATAATTTACTACTCACCTTAATAGCTTTGTAGCTTTGAAATTCTTTCTAACAATTCTCTAAACTATTGTAAAGCTTCCTCTTTCTCTCTCTAAAACACCCAACTAGTGAGAGAGAGTATGGAAACAAGATTTTTCAAGGGTTTTAAAGTGAGAGAATGGAAGAGCACTAGGGTTTATGAAAAGGTGCACCAAAAGCATGAAAAGTGGAACTATTTGAGGAAGGTTGTGGAGCTTTCTTATCAAGCTTTCATGGAGGGATGGAAGCAACGTGAAAGAGAAGAAGAAGAAGAAGAAGAAAAGCTGCTGGAGAATGTAGAAGCTGCTAGAAGAAAGAGATATTTATAGCCCAAGCTTATCCACTCCACTTAAATTACCAAAATGCCCCTCCACAAATTAGCTTAGTCTCATCTAATCTTTTATGAAATCTTTTACTCTTTTGACATTGGGACAAGGTCCATAATGGTCTAGAAATGCTCGGGTTCATGAAAACTTAAAAATTTTGACCCGAGGTGAAAAATGACCATTTTGCCCCTATCATGAAAATCATCACCATTTTGATTTCCTTTTTCATTTTACCCTTATTTAATCATCCATTTATGCCTTAGGCCTATTAAGGCCATAATATTGTTTAAAACTTACTTTTAGGGGCTTACTAAGGAAATGAAGAAATTACCCATGATCAGCGATATCGCATGTACTTCTATCTACGAGTTTATAAAGGTCAAGGTCTCACACGACCCTAGGCTGCTAGATCAACCAAGTTCAGGAATAAAAGCCCTTCAAAAAGAGATAAAATTTTGGGGCTTTTAAGCCCCAAAACCTTTGTCATTTTATCTTTTTTTCCTTTATTCCTTCACCATTTTCTCTCAAATTTTACCCCTTCAAACCCATTCAAATCCAACAATCAATCTTGGATTCTAAGTGTTTGAGGTAAGTAATTTCACTTCCAAAAGTGAGATTATGTGATTTTCACTTTCTCTCTCTAAAACCCAAAACCCTAACTCTCAAATTGGTTTTTGAAGTACTTAGAGTTATTTGGACTAAATGTGGAGCTTGGAAATGCTTCTAAAGGTAAGATTAGGCATTATTACCAATTGATTTCCAAATTAACCGGTCGATAACTTAGATCTTGCTTTGGTTAAGCTTTAGTGAAATTGGCCCCCTTAAGTTGATTAGGGATTTGGGGTAAAAAATAGCATAATCCAACTTTTAGGGTATGGGTTTGGCTCATTATTGAAGGATTTGAGCTTATCTGCTGGATTGCTAAAGATTTGATTACTTTTAGAAAAGTTGGCATTTTTCGAAAGCCAGGATTTAATTGGTTTTGTAATATTTTGATGTGCCTAAGGAAAGAATGAGTCATTTAGGCATGTTTATGAGCTAAAACATAATTTGAGGCTAAAGATTGAAGTTTGATTGTGGAGCATCTCCAATTTGTCACGGTGAGTGGGGAATTTCGATGTATAGGAGCATGATGACTAGGGTGCATGCATGTTTCCATAATGAAATGTATGATGTATGCTATGTATGAGCTACACTTATGTCTAGAGGTAGAATTCCTAGACTACAAAATGCTTAAGATTAATGCGGAATGCCTAGGCTAATGATGTTAACATGAATATGAGCCAAGATTACGAGAGCTATGATATTACGGTGAATGTGCATATAATGAATATGTTTAGAAGTGTTGTGTCTAGACTAGTGAATGTTATCAGAAACGTATGATATGCCTACAAAGATATGCCTAAGCTGAATATAGAATTTGATATGTTGATGATATTAGTAAGTTATAATGAAATGAATGTGATCATGTTTGACAAAGAATGTCAATGATATGATGTATGTACTGCTTGTGGATGATTTTAAGATGATGAATTAATGAAATGAGGTTGAGTGTGTCCATATCCTTATGACTATGTATGTTTTGCTAACAGGAATGGTGGTTACGTCCTGCTTGTGACTCTCGCCTGCTGTGGGAGGATGATTTATGATGCCTACAAAGATGGTGGTAATCAGGGATGGTGGTTTTATCCCACTTGTAGTGCTATGATGCCATTTGTTGAGATTATTTTGGATGATGTTTATTAACTCTGTCGTTTGTTTAGACAATGGGGGGTAACATGACTTTGTCGTTTGTTAGGGTAATAGGGTGTGACATGATATTGTATGTTGTCTGTCAGTTGGCCACCGCACATGACTACGTTATGTCCAGGGAGGACCACTCTATGATATGTTATGATGTTGTAAATGTATAAAGGCATGCCATAGGTTATGAAATGTATACCATCATATGTTGTATTATGAAATGATGATTAAATGCAAAGACATAAGGTAAGAACCATATTGTATGACAATGTAAGGTGACATAACGAAAGTAATGGAGTTTAAGGACTTGTGCTAGATGTGGATGCTTATAAGGTATGTATGTTAAACGTGTGTGCAGATGACCATATGGTGGGCTAGTTCATACGATTGATCAAAGTCAATAAATGGCTATAATGATAACAATAATGATAGGCAAGATAGAGATAGCCTACCTTATGTGTATGATAAAAGTATGTATGAACGCATCTTAGTGAGTTGCGACGAGTGATGTTTCGACTTGTCCCCTTATGTATATGACGAGTTTACTATTGTACATGTATGTTCAGAGGATACGTGTAGCAGTTATCCCTGCACATATACAATTGATTTATTCTTCCATTCACTAAGTACTAGTGTGACTCACCCACTTTTGATTATATTGTGCAGATAAATAGACACCGAGGATCGGGTGGTTAGCATTGTCAACATTAAACATGCAAGTTTGACAAGTGTATGTTATCCACTAGCGATGTATCTTTGTTGAATCATAGTCGAGTCTTACGCTTTCACAATGTATAAAATGGTTATGTTTTAAAACAGATTATAAGGATACTGCATCACCATGTATGATGTCATGTAATGAGATGTTCAATAACTTGACGAGTTAGCAAATGTATGGCTATGCACATGTTATGTTTAAGACTTGAATGTTGATACAAGGGAAGGGGCTAATGTTGAATATTAAGGATTTAAGTTTAGTTAAATGATGTTGGCCATAAGGCATTATGATTATGAAATATGTTAAACAAGTCTTACTTATGAAGGTTTCCTCAAGACTAGCAGGCTTGCCTGCCAGGCTCATGTGTGCCGATCATGGACCCCGGATTTGGGTCGTGACTAGTGGGAATGAGAACCAACCACTTAAAACATGGGTTAACCAATTATTACCCACGTTAAAAGTCCTTCCATTCTCCCAGAAATTGACATTCTCTCTCTAGCTTTAAGATCTAAAACCTAGATCCTCTTTCCACAGTTTAACTCCCAAAATTTACAAAATCCATGGCAAAAACCTCATTGGCAAGCAAGGTCTTTGACAAAAGATAGGGAAAACAACTTGTTAAGGAAGATTTAACTCCAACTCAAAAGAAGAGCTTAAGTCTAAAGCAAAAGGGGTAAAAAACAAAAGAACCTATAACAAAAGGAATTTTTATTAGGAAAGGTAATCCTTAAACCTCTCGATTTAGGAATGCCAATAGATTTAAGAAGATTGAAAATGTAACTATATCTTGCGAGAAGTTTTTTTAATTGGCCTAATTTTGATGAGGTTCTTGTGGTTAAATATACCCTGTCTGGATATTTTGATGAATTGAAAATAGAAAGGTTAAGCACCTTTGGAGATAATTTAGTCCAACGCTAGTAAGGGAATTTTATTTGAGTATGGCCCTAGAAAGAGATGAATTAGAGAATCCTGATGACTTTGTAGAAGATGGATTGAATGTATATCTAAATGTAAAAGAATTTAAAATTATTGCTACTGACATAGGAAAATCGTTGAAAAGAAAGTACTAGGCTAAGGAGTTTAAGATTCTAGAAATTTATGACCCTTTTCCCATTTGGGAAACTTTCACTAGTTGAAAAGAGAAATTTCCCTCCAAAAGTTATGCAAGTAACATGAAAAATGCACAAATGAGAACCTTCCACTACTTCATTGCATTTTCTCTTCATGGAAGGAGCAACAGCTACAGTTATGTCAGCCCCTAAGATCTTTGGTTAATTGAGATTGTTGTCAATGAAATCCCCTTTAATGCAACTAGATTTATGATCAAAAGAATGAGGGGAAGATGTCTAGGAGATAAAACTAACCCACCTTATGGAAATATAATTTCCTTTCTAGTTAAAAACAAAAACATCTGAAGCACTAGATTTCAAGTAGAGTGGACTAAAAGCAAGGATTAGGGATCTTTTTAGGATGCTTACTAAAAATGAGGTACAAGTTGGCAGGTAAGGAGTGTATTAAATTCATTAACAGAACACTAATAACACTAGGTGTTAAACTTCCTTCAACACCCCTTTCAAGAGCATATGAGTCTCTTGTTTCAAATGAAATGATGCTTAATTTGCGAATGACGATAGATGGAAAATTGACTGAACAAGCTAAAAGGGATAGAAAATTGGAAGAAAAATTCTGAAAATTGTAGAGAGGCTTCAAAATATTAAGACTTTTCTTCTCAAGGGAAAAGAAAAGGAGATGGATATTAAAACTCTTGTAACTAACTTTTCCAAAGGTAAAGATGCAACTAAAATTCCTACATCTTCAGCTGAGAGGACTACCACAGAGGAATTTGAGGCTCATTCTTCTAACCTTGTGGCTAGAATTGAAAAAAAAGAGTGCTGATATAAATCTTCTTAAGGTTCCTGCATTAGCATTTAAAAATGAGAAGCAAGGTAATAAGATAGCTGATGAAGTTGAAGTAGAAAATGACACTAATAATGAAAAAAAGCAAGAAAGGAAAAATGAGGTTAAACAAAAAAAAAATGATTGAAGTTGAACAAAAAGAAAAATGGTGCAAAAACAGAACTAAGGTAGAAAAATGACATCCCCTCTTAAGTTGCAAAAATAGCAACAAAAGGAACACTTGGATACTTTAAAAAGATCCTACTATCATACTTTACAAAAAAACTTGTACGGGAGGAAACCAAAAGAACAACAGTCAATGCAAGAAAAATAACAAATGCATTAGTTGAGATTGAGGTTAAGCAACCTAAGAGAAATGAAAAGGAAACTCAAACCAAAAGGAAATCAGTAGTAATTGAGTTAGCCCTTGCAAAACCTTCAAGCAGAGGAAGGAAGACAAAGGCCACAAAGACTAAAATCTTTAAAAGAAAAAAGTCTGCAAGGATAGCTGACGCAACTTCTAAGCACCCTCCCAAACCCACTTCTCCTCATATTATCCCTTTATCATCCGAAACTTTTAATTCCTCATCACCTGAATCTCTCTATCCTATTGATGTCGAACCCCTAGCTGTTCACCTAAGAATTGATGAATCTTCTATTAATGAGTCCTCAATAGACTCAGATTAAAGGGAGTGAATATATAAGGTAGTCCCTCTACCTTATATATTTGCTGATGCCAAAAAATAAGAGAGTAGGAAGAAAAAGCTAGGTTGCAATGTCTTCTATTTTATTTTGCTAGACAACTACTAACTTGAGTTGTGATGAACAATTTGTTGGATTAGCTATCTATGATGATAGGTGTTTATATATGATTGAATGTTGTTCTTGTGTCTATTTGAGCATCACTCACATTTATGATGAAATATTTGTACATAGATATATATTAAATTTGCAAAAAAGAATTAAATTCCTTATCATTTTTCTGCACATGTTAAGAAGAAGCATACATTTAGGGGGAGTAATCTCTTATCTGCACATAGAGATATAATGCACATAGACATTACACTCTTAATGTAGGAGTGTTTTGTCATCATCAAAAAATGGGGGAATGTTGACTCCATGTGTTTTGATGATAATAAAACATTTCCATTCATTAATGTCTAATTACTTTATTTAAGTGTGTGAGACGAAGTTTAAATCCCTAAATAGAATTGTTGATTGAAAGCTAGTTAAGAAACTTGCTATGTTACAAGATAAGTTTACTTAGTTAAAGAAGCAAAGAGGAAAGAACTTAGTGAAGACAAAATGTTGTTAACTGATTAACATAGAGCCTTAATTAATTAAGGCTGTTCAGGGTGCTACATTAAAGGAAGGAAGAAAAGCCTTAATTAGTTAACACAAGGCATAATTGATTAAGAATATACTGAGTGCAAAATAAAAGCCTTTTAATCAGTTGACCAAAGAAGTTAATTGGTTAAAGGTCATGCTTAAAGTATCAAAAAGCACGAATCCAAATTCAAAATGAGGATAACTGTCCAAAGGTGCCAAACAAAGAAATTCAAAGTTGAAGAATTCTTAATCGGCTAAAGGCTATGTTAATCAGTTAAGGATGAAGGGAGAGAAACTTTAATTAGTTAAAGGGAACATTAATCAGTTAAAAGAAGGTTGGCCGAAAACAATACTTGAAAGTGTCTTAAAATAGAAAGTTCTTAATCGATTAAAGTTTTCTTTAAGTAGTTAACACAATGAAGCAAACTACAAGATAAAAAAGGGCTTAATTAGTTAAAGCTAATCTTTAACCAATTAAAGGTTTACTGCCAGCACATTTGAATTTAACCACAATGAGACCAAATAACAGCTAGTAATGGCTAGAATAGTCTCTAATGACTAAAATTTGTCTCCCAACTATTTAAAGGTTCTGTAACAGTCATAAAAAAAAAAGTTACCAAGAGTTTAGAAAAGCTTAAAAAAGCAAAAACCTTTCATTTCATACTTAATTCCACTCTAATCTTTAAGCTAAAGTTTGTATAACTTAGATCAGTTAGGTAATCATTTGTACTTTATTTTATCTTCCATTTCTTGTCTACTTAGAGTGTGCAAAACACTCTAAGTGTAACACCCCGTACCCTTATATAGAAGTCAATATGACCTTATCGACAAGATGAAGGGTCAATGGATGGTAATTTAAGTGTCAAAGAGTGGTGACGAGTGAAAGGAATAGTTTGGAATAAAATATTTCGTATGTGAGAAAATAATAATAAAATACGAGGATGAATTAGCAAGTTAAAAGGCTATTTGAAAGTGAGCCAGGATAAAGTGAGATACTTTAGGACCCGAGGAGATGAGTGAAAAATTTTGAAATAAAAAATATTTTTTAATAATAAAATAATATTAAAATATTAATATTTTATCTAATGTTGAAATTAGTCATGAAGGAAGACTATATGGCTAATCTAAGTGGGAGAGAAGAAGTAAGAAAGAATTTATAAGAAAAATGATGAAAGTGGGGCCCATGTGCCTTTTTTAAGTAAAGAAAGAGATGGCAAGTATATATTTAAATATTATGGTGACACCTTGGTGAAGTGTCAATTTTATATTTTATTTGTACAAGTGTAAAGGAAGAAAAATAGAAAGAAATTAGAATTAAAGAAATGTTTGAAGGACCTAATTGTAAAGGATGAAAAGTATGGAGGGTCGAATGGTAAATACGAAAAAGTTGAGGACTTATGTGTAATTACAACATTTAAAGTTAAATGGAGATTAACTAATCAAGGAAAATTAGATTGTGTGGGAAGATGGAAGATGCATGTATCAAATACTATTACAAGCAAAGATATGCATGCAAGAATGTATTTGTAGTGGGGAACATGTGGGACCTGCACCATGTGACAAATAAAAAGGTATGAGACAAATGAATAAAATGACACATGCATGTGGATTTTTAAGTTAAAGGAAGGCAAGGAGGATTTATGCATGATGGACACTTGGTGGCAACGTTGGACTAAAAGAAAAGAAAATGTATATGCATGTAATGCTATTGGCTAAATGGGAGGCCAAATGAGAAATAATGTGGGAGAATGCATGAAAGACTATTGGACAAAAGTAAGGTGGATGAAATGGAAATGCATTAAGAATTCATGAAGATAGATTAAAGAATGGAAGGATAATGAAGGGTGGATATTTAACCAATGTGGAGGAAAGGAAATTGGTGCATGCAAACCCATTGGTTGGCAAAATGGCCAAATGAAAATAAAAGGTGGATGTGTGCATATATTGTGATTGGTTAAATGGGTAGCCATATAAATATCAAAATTCAAGGGTAAAAGAGAAAGGTGAATAGGCCTTAGTGAGACTTAAGAGCCGGCCATTTAGAGAAGAAAGGACAGAAGAGAAAGCTTTGAGAAGTTCCACCTGAGAGGACGAAAAAGAGAAAAAAAAGAGAGAAAAGTGGAAAAATGTCACGACTCGGAACCTCCCTTGGGCCCATGACAACCTCCGCGAAGTCTTGGTAAACCTTCATTACCCAGTATATCCACCGAAACCTCGTAAGGCTCTTGCATCAGTTTTCCACCTCTCTTGTGAGCAATAGTTACTAAATATTGAGTTTTAAGAGAATAGAAACTATTTTAGATCAAAAATAATCAAAATAAAATTTTCACCACACAGGGGTATTTTGGTCATTTTTATCAAAAAAATTTCGAAACCTGATAAAAATACAACGTATGGTAGAAAATATCCACTGTCGATTTAAAATAAATTTTTGTAATCTAAATCATCGATTTAGAGTGAAAAGATGGCTAACTAGACTAAATAAAAATGTTTGATAATATATTTCATTTTCTTATAAAACAATTTTGATGGAACTATACATAAATAATTTTTGTAGCATGAGAACAAAATAAATTCATACATACAATAATTTACAAAGTTATAATGTACAATAATAATTACAATGACAAGTGGCCCCTAAATACACCAAGTGTTGGTGATAGTAACCTACTGTCTGTGAGATAGAGGGGTCAATTGGAATCCTCGACAAAATTGGGTATCTACAAGCTACCACAGGCCTGAAATATTTGGAAAGGAGGTGGGTGAGATTTTGCAATCCCAATGAGTAAACAGACATTATCATAAATATCTAAAGGCGAGTAAAATAGAGGCAAGTTTAAACAACAAATTACAAACCATTTCATAAGGTTTTCAATTTATTTCTTAAACCATAAAATATTTGTAATTTACCAAAACAATTGTTAAGGCTTATGTCTTTTATTAAAAACAAGGCTCAAGCCAAAACTAATCCTCGGGGATACCTTGACTAAGGCATCTAACCGAGTCTGCCAAGGTTGTTATGATATTTACATGTGAAACACATTTTTATTTTTAAAACAAGCCGTTCCTTGGCGTTGGTGAAGTTACACATTCACGTGGGGGTTCGACGTGAAGTGAGCTCTAATACTACCTCGAGAGTTACCATCTTCGCCCCTACAATCGGAGTAACTATGTAACCGGGTTTACCATGCCCCTCTAATAGGTAGTCCATGGAAACCCGTCACTGTAGTGACTAAACCCACCAATTTTAATAAAATTTCGACAGTATAACGTGGCTTTTATTTATTTACCCAGCCTGCATAATAAAAACAGCTTACATAAATTCCCAATGCAATTTATCAAATATAACCACCTATACTCATATTTCATAAGCCATTCACAGGAAAATATATATTTCAAAATAATTGTCAGCCTCCAATTACACAATTTCATAATCAACACAATATATTTTTATTTGTCACATTTATTTCTAAAACATCAAAAATCCCGTTTTAATCTCATTTTCATTTCATAAAATACATAAAGAGCATTTAAAAATAAACTCTAGATAATTTACAATAATAATAAGTTTACTCACCGTTTGTACAAATTAACTGATTTTTAGGTGCCTCGATCATTGTTCATTGGGTATTACTTCCTTGCCTTTATCGGAAGGCTCTCCTCCTAAACACATTACAAAATTTACACAATTCACCACATTAATGCTAAATCACTATGTAATTGACTTAAATCCTATACTAATGCATGGTATGAAATGCAATAGCCTAAAACAGCTTAAACATGGTATTAACCTATTTTTGGCACTTTACCCGATAAATTGCTAACGCATTCCATTTTAGCTCTAAATTGTCCCATTTTGTCAAGACCCAAATTCCGGGTCATGACCGGCGCATGGGTCCAATGGACGTAATCCACTAAACCCAGGCAAGCCTTTTATTTATCTTACTTATGATTCTATTTATTATCACTAAGTCCTATTTCATGACTTTGAGTCAAAATAGTGATATACATTGCCAACTCGTACTGGCATTATTCTTTTAAAATTTACATTAAGTTCATCTATACATAACAAAATAATACTCGACCACCAGCGGAGTGACTCGGATGGATATACAGCTACCGAATGCCGAGACACCTACCAGAAGATGTACACAGATCTACAAGGACACCTCGTCCTAATTATCGGCTACCTCGTGATCTGAAAACATGAATTTGAAAATGGTGAGTATAAACCCAGTGAGTGAACAAGGAAGGGAACAAGCAACAATTAGGAAAAATTTAAAATCATGATGCACTTGTTTCAAATAATGCAATTTAGTTCATTCCTATTTAAAACCCCTCTAAACCCTAGAGTTTTTCGCTACAGCGAGCATGAATTTCAATGCAGTGAAAACAAAGCAACAAGAGAAACATTTTTCCTCACTCAACAAAAGCCATCCTGCTAAACTAATAAAATCAACCTAACATTCATGAAAATTCTCAAAGTATAATGTGTCAAATTTTACGTACATTACAACCATAAATCATTGTCCATCAATTTGCTATATCACACACATTTACATATGTATATATATATATATACGTATATACCCATCATCATCATCTCACCAACCCATCATCATCATCACCAGCTCATCATCATCATCATCACCAGCTCATGCGCACTCCCTACTCGCACATGGCTGGGTCATCACCGGATTATGCGCACTCCCTACTCGCACATAACCGGGTCATCCTCGGCTTATGCACACTCCCTACTCGCACATAGCCGAGTCAACATAATTACACAACATTATATTCAAGCATATATGTATATCAACATAATGCAGCCACATAGAAATCCATAATAACCACATTTCATAACATAAACCTTTTCTCAAAAGCTTGTTCCCAAGGCATTCATTTTCATGAAAAATTTCATAAAATCATTCAAACACTTTGTTCAAAACAATCATATTCTCAAAACAATTTTGATAGGCAGTCCACTCACAGGTGTCGAAAATTCGGATTCCGGGTGAACTCTGACTAATAGTCCTCAGGCGTAATTCCTTTGCCTTTTCCGGACGTCTCACCACCTTGACAAATAACAAAGTCGAGGAATTTACTATATTGTCCCTAAATTGATATAAATTAATTTAAACTACTAATGCTTGATATGTAAATGCAAAAATATGTTCGATTACCGCTTAATCACGGTATCGATTAAATTCGACCGATCACCCGATTAATCGGCGATTGTGTCCAAATCACCTCCAAATTAATTCATTTCTCCTCTAATACCTTAATTTACCACATACATTTAAATAAAGCCAAATTCAGCATTAGAACCCTCACAATTCCTTATAGAAAAAAATTTGGTCATTTGGTGTACTAGCATCGAATTTTTTTCTACATAACCGTTTCACCTTACTTCATCATTTTCCATGCCATTTTCCTTGAAATAAAAACAATCCCCCATTGATATTCAGCCCTCATGGTTCGGCCAACAAGGAACCCTAGAGAAATTGAATATTTCTTTTGTGTTTTTGTTCATAACCATGCTTAACCATCCCTAAACACTAACATAGTCTAAAATCAAATTATTCCAACAACAATTCCTCTTCCATACCCATTTTTCAGAATAGAATTCATCATGATAACTCAATATTCAACCATGGAAATCAAGAACAAAAGCATGGGTAAGCTAGGTATCAAGGAGAATTAAAGAAATTTTAACTTACCTAGCTTGTTTCCTTGATTTCTTCACTTTTTCTTTGAATTTCCACCTAGGTTTTCTTGTTTTTCCTTTTGTTCTTCCTTTTTTCTTGTTGCTGGATGTCTAGGCCGAATATGGTGAGGGAATTGGGGATTTAATGGGCTGATTTCTATAGAAAATAATAAAATAATCAAGCATGCCATGTGTCACATGCTTATTGGCCTAATTTTTTAACTTTTTGACTTTTTCTTCTTAATTTTTCACCACAAATATTTTGGTATTTATCCAATCCTACCACAATTAAAATCCCTTGGTCTTGACAAGTGCTGGGCCGAAAATTTTACTGATTTGCCCCCGAGACAAAAAAATTACGATTTTGCCCTTATACTCCGAAATGTACCGGAATCTCATTATTTCTACTTTTCAACCTAAAATAACACTAATATTGATCAATATTAACCAAATGGGGCAAAAATTATTTAAAAAAAATTTTCGTTTAGTCCACTAGTGGCAAAATTACCATTTTGCCCTTTTGCTCCATAAATACCGGGAATCACAATTTTTCACTACTAAACATCATTTTATACTCCAATAATCATAATTATATTTCATATAATTATTCTTGGTCAAATGTGATCAAATCTTGGCTAAAAATCTCCATTTTATCATCAAATGGTAAAATGACCGTTTTGTCCCTAATTGGTCAATTTTCTGATGGACTCCAAACTGGACCTTGAACTCCAAATCACTATTCTAAGCCATTCTGTTGGTTTTAAAATTTTCAAATTCCTCTTAGAATTTCTATTTGAACTAGTTCAAGGCTCGATTTAACTTAGTTGTACCACTCGATACAATACCGTCTTTTAATCGAGCTTGATAGGGTCTCACACATTTTCTCTCCAACATTTCTAACCATTAAATATCAGCCAATAACCTTCTAAAATCACCAAAATCAGCTCACTTTCCTTCTTGAAAAATTCGGTAAAAAATGGGACATTTACTCGGTTAATTTTCCACTTTGTTTTTCTATCACATTTAACCATTTTTCATCATTTTCTCTTCATTTCTCTCAGAATAAAAACCAGTTCATCATCATTATACATCATTGAACATTCAGCCAAGGGTGGGTATTGTGAAAATTTCATGCTTTCTTGCCTAATTTGATTTCTATACACATTTAACTAACTAAAAATATCAATTTAACTAAAAATCAAAACATAAAAATTTTAAATTCCTCCCCCTTGAATTTCGTCCAGCCCTTGATATCACTTTTTGATCTCTCTCCTCAAGCATGCTAAATGGAAACAAAGGCATAAGAAAGGTAGAAATCAAGCTAAAGTCGAAAAATCTTACCGTTAGACTCGTAAACGATCGAAAAACGCGATTTTCCCTTTGAATTTTCTAGTTTCCCTTTGGTTTTTCTCTTTTCTTCCTTTCCTCTCTATTTTCCCTCCTGTTCTTTCCTTATGGCCGGCCATCACTTAATATGGGGTTTAAATGGGCTGACTTTTCATTAAAATAATATTAAATCATTAAAAAGTGCCATGTGTCACTTTCCCATTAGCCCATTTTAAAAATTTCATCCATTAAACTTCTATTTTTCACCACTTGAAATACCATAGTTATTCATACAAAAAATGAATAAATCCTATAATTTGACAAGTTTTGGGTGGTGAAAATTATGATTTTTACCCCAAGAAGACAAAATTACCGTTTTGCCCCTATGTTCTGAAAATTGCCGAAATTGAAAATTTTCACTTCCTATCATTAAATTATACTCCAAATAGTTAATATTGATCAAAAATTTCACTCCATGATCAAATTATTATCTTAGGTGGCAAAATGACGATTTTGCCCTTAAACATCAAAATTTTTCATTTTACCCCAAATGCACCCTCGAACTCCGAACAATCATTTTTAGTCATTCCTAGACTGCATAATATAAAATTTCATCCTACGATTCTTATTTGAACTAGTTGGAGGTTAAATCAACTTAAGTGTACCGTTAGGTACAATACCGGGTTTCGTCTATTCTGAAGTGCTTTCCTAGCGTAATAACATGCTACTCAGTGCATATATGTCATGACATGAGTTTATAGGGTCGGGTTTTATAAAAAAGCTCGGGTTGTGAAGATTCAAGAGAAATAGTGAGGTTTCCTTCCTTAATCTTGTGGAGTCTTGGCATTTTACACCCAAAGAGTCTTCAATACTCGAGAGAGAAGCTCTGGAGTGTTAACAGAGGTGTAAAGCTTGGTTTCAAGATACAAGAGAAATAAGATAAGGATTATGGTTTTAGCTTGAATGATCTTTGAAAATGGGTTGGTAACTATAAGAAATGTTTTGTTGCAACAAAGATTGGCTTGATTGGAGAGGATCTAGTGACATGCAAGCCATCAAACCCGTGGATGCATGATGGATTCAAAGTGAAAGAGAAATGGTAAGCATAATACTATGTTTTAAGGCCTACGGTTGGTAAAATTTTTGAAGAAATAATTGTGCATAATGTTGGCAGCTTGGTGATTGGAACATTGGAAGAATATTGAGGTTGCATGCAAGATCTAATCCATCACAAAGGTAAGGCATGCAATGTGAAATGATTGTGTGATGTCTTGAGTACGGTTAGGGAACAATTATGATAGTTAAAAGCTTGAAAAATGAAATTTGTGGATATGTGCTATTTTGAAAGATTGAAAAGGTTAAGAATGTTGGTGTAACATGAATGGAAATTGATGTTGTGCTTAGTGGCAACATGTTAAATGTAAATAATGGTGCGTATAAGCTTAGAACTTGCTTGGTGGAATTGGATTTATAGTTGTTGCCATATGCGTGATTAATGGTATGAAAATGATAGTTTAAACATGATTTATGTCATTAGAAAGATTGAGATAGGCGTTTGAAGTCATAAACAAACTGCCGAGTTTATGTAAAACAGAGTTTACACTAAGGATTAAGTGTAAACGGTTATTTCTTAAGAATCAAAACAAGAATATAGAATTAAATGGGAATAGCTAATGTACAATATATTGGCAGCAAAGCTTATTAACGATATTGGATTGAAATGGTGTTAGGAAATGACAAGGCAAGGATTATTGCAAGCATAAAGTGAGTACGTGAGGAAATATTAGTGGCGAAGTAACATCCTGCCATTGTAAGGTGAGTAGGGGGTATCTATTTCAAAAAGATTTCGTAACATATAGAATGATGTTTCATATACTACTATTTGATTATGACTTATTCAATGTCGTTGTGGAAAGCATGAGTTGCTAGAAAACGATAGGTGGTTTTAAATACCTATTCGTGGAAGATTTATAAACTGTTATTGTAAAAAGCATGAGCTGGTAGAAATGCTAGGAAATTGTGGATGCCGTGACTTTTGCAATTGTTTTGGATATATATATATATATATATATATATATATATATATATATATATAAGCTATATATGTAAACTATTTTAGAAACCGGGAAACAAACCTTTTTGCAATGTTTTGCATCAAATCCATGCCTTGTATTTTTGTGTGACATGTATAGTTAAGTGCAATTGTTAAATGGTTTAAATGCAAGTTTTGAGAGCTAATTTTAGTCCGATCTTTATATAAATGCTTACACCATGCATTTTAGTGTGAAAAGCAATTTGAAAGGTTATCAAACCTTGTTTTCAAATGATTTAAAGCAAAAGACTTGGAAACCTTGATTTGGTTTTGAAAATGGTTTTGACAAATCGAGAGCGTCGAGAGTAGGTCGAATGTCACATCAGAATAGTGTGACCCTTGTGCACAAGTGAGCTCTAGCTGGAGAACCTTTGGGTCATCGACGAGCTGTTAGACGTGGCTAGGCCATAGTCGTGATTATACGTGACAAGGCCATAAGATGATATTGTTGGTATATGCCCTTAAGCCAACTGGATTGGTCAAGAATAATATATATATATTGTCCTTTAATGCATATTTAATCGCATAATTATATGTGATAGAGGTTTTCCTTCATGTTAGTTCAATAATAAGGAGTTATTAAGTACCAATTGGATGAAGCTCTTGGAACATAAAGGCCTTGCAAGAGAATTGTAAAGTTGTTACAATTATGAGATCACTATGCATCAAAGCCATGTTCCTAAAATTGTTCCTAGTCATTGTATTGTCAAGACAAGGCATTGACAATGCTCAAAGACTGATACATATTAAGCCTCCTTATTTGGGAAGTAAGCAATTGATCTCATAGATTGAAGTATATGGGATACTTGAGGATAACGTGTAGGTGCTTGTTAAAGAACAAGTTCACTGAACATGACCCACTATGAGAACTCCATTTGGTATTTCACTCAAGTGTCTATGGAAAATGTTCTCATGTGATAGTTATGCAACTAGTCCTTGGACTTGAGACACTAGGTCATCTTGTATGGGGAATGACATACTTTGATTTCACCCATACGGGTTTGGAAGTAACAAGATGCCGAAACAGGGTGCTTTTGGGTATGCCATGAAGCATGCAAAGGTGAATGAGTGGTCAAGAAAGGATTCATCACCCCAAGTGATATGAGGGGATGTATCTCACTTGTTCTCAATTCTTGATTAACTTGTATAAAGTCTTTGGCCAAAGCATGATGAATTTGAGGAAAGTTAGTTTTCTAAATTCATAAGGTTAGTCATGAATTATGGGAACTAATATGGAATGTTATAAGTCGACACTGAGCCATGCTTAATGATATATCTGGGATATTTGATGAAAGGACTGTATTGCACTGAGAGGCTTATCACTGAAGGGCTTTGTCAAATTCTTTAATTGACTCTTTAACATTTGGGTGGTCATGATGTATTGCTAGATGCCGCTCATGATCTATAAATATAAACTAATTATCAAATTGATATTTGATTATGATTTATATTTATTGCCAACATGTTAGAAGCCTAATGGGTCACACACCTTAAGTGACATGATTGAGATTAAATAAGGATAATTAATTAAGTTGGACTTAATTGAAAGAGACCAAAATAAAGTGAGAAATTAATTAAGTTTTCAAAAACTTAATTAAATTAAAATACAACTGTTGTATTTAGGGTTACAAATTAGTTTGGCTATATAAATATATTATATTAGCAAACTAAAATGTGAAGCCTCCAAACCACTTCTCAGCTATTTCATAAAATAAGAAAAGAAAAATAGTTTTCTTTCTCTAAAAAATAAGATTCAGCAAGAATTTTTGGTCTTTTTGTTTTAGAAACAATACTTGCTAGCACAAGTAAAAATCCTACCTTTGAGAAGGTCTTATTCAGTCACTGTATGGATTACTATTAGAGGCCAAACACTTGGGTGGCTAAAGATTTGACAAATCTTAAAGGTGAAGAAGCAAAGATTTTGATTTAATTGGCTCTTGATTACGATAACCAGAGCAAGGTATGTAACTCTTAAACTTATGAATGTTCATTATTAATTTAAAAGTTACATGAAAAACACAAACATTGATCATGTAGGATTCGACTATTTCTTTGATTAAATATTATTTTAATTTTCCGCTACGTTACTATTTTAATTATTGATTATTTTCATGTTTAAGCATGAGGTCGAATCCCAGTAGATATATGTGGCTAGGCCACAAGTTGATATACGTGGTTGCGACCAATTGATTTCTTTGATGTCAGCCAACATCATCGAGAATGCCATGGCTGTGGGAATCTGGTGGGGGGGGGGCACCCGAATTGTTATTACGTGGTAGTGGGTCCATGGGTTGATTATTATGATTACTTACTCCAGAGCCTTGAGAGTTTTTATACTCGTACTCTTTTGCATGGTGGAGAGCTAACGTTTTTCCGTAGCTCCCCTACTTGATTGAAAGCTTTTTGTAATTACTTAATGACCATGAGTTGATTTATGTGGATGTACACGTTGATTTTCACATGCCACACATTTTGGGAGCGTGAGTACTTTTATACGATTAATTGTATTTTTGATGAAAAGATATGATTTCGATGATTGAAACTTATTTTGCTACGATTGTTTTCGGCACTGTTCTGCCAAGGGAAGTATTGCATTGTGATTTTATGACATTATTTTTACAAGGCACAAAAACCTTACTTGTGATTTGGTTTTACAAATTATCATTTCATATTCTAGTTTTATTATTCAAATGATCTACTTTAAGCTTGTTTCCCATCTATGCCCTACTTACGGAGTTGATGATCACTGAGTTTGTGAGACTCACCCCCCTTATCTCCCTTTTACAGATAGTGATCGGCCTAGCATGCATTCATCGGCATTTATAGTCCACTGCGGATAGGTAAAAGCATCTCATAGCACTTTATTCTGAGTCACTCCGCTGCTACAGGTCTAGTCGTTCATAACATGATGTATTTGTAAATAATGTCAATGTAAATGTGCAATTGGATACTATAGACTTTAATGTATTCTTACGATTATGGTGAATAAAGGATAAGATGGCTTATTACGATTTATGTTTTATTCTTATTACAAAGAGTTACATGGTTCAAAGTAATTTCATAGATTGATGGCATGAATATGAAGTAATAACTAAAGTCTCAAATAAGGCTTGTTTGGGACTTGACGGGTTCTCCCCCAAGACTTGGACACCGATAGCGATCGAGGAATGGGTTTTTACATTAAGGGGTAGTTTAAGCTATGGTAAGCTTAGGACTTGTTGTAAAAGTGTTAGAGCTTGGGTTAGAAGCTCATTTTGCAAAACCTTGGTGAAAACTGTTAATTCCACTAGTTCTAGTGAAGTTGGGTTGAAAATCTTTGATTGAGATGATCAAAGGAGTGGATATAGGTCAAGTGGACCAAAACAATACAAATACTAAGTTTTGTCTAGTTCTTTTAACCTTTCTTTACTTGGTGTTCACTAACCTCAACAAGTCTTCAAACCTTCCATCTCATTTCTTCCAAAAGGTTTTAAACTTAAAAGCTTTCCTTAAAAACTATTTTTAAGTGCTATTCACCCCTTTTTAACATTCCTTTTGAGACCAACAAAAGCAACATATTCATTTTGTACACATTCCCCCATCACTTATCATATTTTCTTTTATTCTTTTACCCATTAAATTGAATTGAACATCCTTACTCAATTGCCAGTCACGCAACAAACAATACACTTTACAAATTTCGTCAAAGAAAAATTTAGAAGTAAAATATGATGAACTTGAAACTTTCATAGTGAGATCATAAAAATATTAAAAAAGTGACTAATCCCTTAATATTTGCCCAATCATAACTATTAAGATACCTATCTCCCAACAACGGGTCATTTCTATAAAAAGAATCCATATCATTTAACCTCTTAAAGGCCTTTTAAAATTTTTGTGTTGTATCCAACATCAAGTATGTTGAATTCCATCTAGTGCTAACATCTAAGCACAACTAAGCATAACCAACTCTTGGTAGCAATATTTCTATTTGAACACACTCCTTAAAGTTTTGCAGCCTAGATGGTGATTGTCTCACATATCTAATTGCTCCCTTCACATGAGCAACTAAATCATTAAATGTCTTTAATCTATCATTATCAACTAGGTTGATTATGTGTGCAATGCATCTTAAATGAAGAAATTTTCCTTGTACAAAACTAGTTCTTGATTGGTTGAATTTTTTCTTCAAATATGCTATTATGTGAATCCCACTTTAATGTAAAACACTAAGTTAAGAAATCCTTAAGTGAGCATTGTGATTTTGTGTTTTGAACATTCAAAACTAAGTTTTAATGTTGGAAAAATTCATGTTTTGACATATTAAGATGATTTGATAAATTTAGTGGTTAAAGGAGTCCAATTAGACATGTTTTTAAAGTTTATTTTTGCTCACTGAAGCCTATCTATTGATAGATATTCTTCATCTATTGATAGATACAATCTAGAAAGGTTTTCTTAAAGCAACCTTGAAGAACATCTATGGATAAATGATCAAATCTATTCATTGATACTCAGATCTATTGATAGATGGCTCCACATGTCGATAGATGGCCTAATCTATCAATAGATGGCTCTATCTGTCAATAGATAGCAACCAGAGAGCTTTTTAAAAGGACCTTAAAGCCTATCTATCGATTGATGGCCTCAATCTATCGACAGATGACACCGTTTTTGAAAAATAAAAAAGGATATAAGCATATTTTCACACCTAATTCTATAAATACATCATATCTTTTGAGGGTTTTCAACTTTCAATCTATTTTCAGACGTAAAACCCTAACTCTAGACCCTCTTAAATCATTTTTGAACCAAAATGCTCATTTTTTACTATTCTAAGCTTGGTTATTGGTTTTTGAGAAAAAAAAGTGACATTTTTAAGCTTTATAATCTTTAAATCTCATCTTTTTTATGCTAAAAATATTGTTTGTTTGGCTAGAAATTCTGTTGGAGTGATTAAGCTCTAGGCTTATGGTTTTAAACTAACATCTAAGCTCACTTAAGGTAAGAATAATGGGTTTATCAATTTTTGGAATATGAGTATTTGTGGACCAGGGAATTTAAGCTAGAAATCTAGTTGCAGATGAATCCAATTAACTTCAAAAAGGCTTAGTTAGATTATTATGTGATTTGTGGGATGAGGAATGATTGTTATGATTTTTGAATGTCTAAGAACTAAAGAATCTTCAAGGGAATCACTAGAATAGATTTGTGCTTGTTGAAAGAAGTCGACATTCAAAGGTGAGTGGATACACCTCTTCAAGTATTTTAATATGTAAAGTGAGCATGATTTTTATGGAAATGATTGATTATACTTGATGAACTATTGTTTCAAGAATGGTTTCTCAAAGGATTTGAGTTTCAAGATTTTTAACTAGTTTTCAAAAGTATGATTAAATCATTTGAAAAGATTATGATTATTATGTAAGTGACACAAATGATTTCAAATTGTTTGCAAATCAACTATGAATATAAATATCCTACTATGTAGTAGTTTTCAATAAGGGGAAACAAGTCCTTTCAAGTGTTTTATACCAAACCACCACTTTTATGAGATGTATATGAAATGCTTGGAGCATGCTACAATTTCTATGATTATGTGATGATAGATTCCACATATTAGACAAGTTATGAATGACTAATGTTATATGTATATTGATTTGTATGTGATGTCAAAGCCACATACCACTTGAATAAGAATAGGCTTTTAAAGTGAATTATGTTAAGTATATGAGGTAGTTTCCACATACCACATGTTATGAGCATTGGGGCTTAATATGATGCCAAATGTACATGATGTGAATAATGAATGATTATGATTTATGTATTAAGCGTGTAATGACAATATGAGTTTTGACTGATTGTTGCCTATGGTTGACAAGAGTTATTCGGTCACAAATCTTATAAGGTAATGACGAATATTCCATTACCATTTCTTAAAGAGAAAAAGGGGAGTGAGGTGGTGATTCCATTCTCCCATTTGCACGCACTTATGCCGATGAGAGTTATATTGTAAAGCTCATGGTTGATAAGGGGTAATTTCATCATAAATGTTATTTGATGAATGTTAATGACGTAGTTGATTTTATTTGATGATTGTGATGCATATTGTTTACATTTGTGTGATTTATGAAATGTCGGAACAAGGTTCCTTAGTCTGTTATGAAAGTAAGAAGTAACGTTAATGTGTGAGATTTGGAATCGGACAGTTCGAATTCCTTGACTTTCAAGTGCTTGATTGATAAGCCCTAGAAGGTAAGTCTCGGTTCCATGATATGAGATGATTAATGCATTAGCTAGCCCTTTGTGAATGTGTTACTAACAGTTTACTCTCAAATTGGGTTTTCAAAGGATTATAAGACTGCAAATGTTTAAGAAATATTTTCAATGCTATTGAACATGATACTCTATGATTCAAAGGTTTGTTACATATTTCTAAGGATTTTATGAAACTTGTTTGAAAGCATGATAATTTCCTACAAGTTCATTATACGTATTTGAAAGATCATACATGCATGGTTATATAAAAGTTTATTTATGCAAAAGCTCTAACCCCTTGACTTATCCCCTTCCCATATCCACTCACAGAGTCTTTGTGACTCACACGTTATTTTTTCCATATATATATGTTGTAGATTAGTGATCGCGCTCTCGTACTAGCAACCTGTGTCATGAAAACATGGTCTGTTCTTCCTTTAGGTAGGTGACACAATAGCTTTTTTGAAGTTTAGGGAGTCTGGTCATGTTTCGCTTGACGAGTCGATCTCTTATTTCTATTTATAAATAATTGTGTATACTGGAATGTTAAGCCATTGTGTGGCAAGTTAATCTTATGATATTATGTGAATATTATGATTGTTGGCTTGAAAGCTGGTATGAGCACCTGTGGTGCATTCACAGTAGTTTTTATGAATTGTACTAGGTACAAATATTATGAATAGAAAGCGTACACACAATTTATGTTAAGAAGTCCATATTCATGTGTCTACAACTGAGTATGATTGTTTATGCTATAATGACTTATGCTATGTTTGATAATGATGGCAAATGAGCTACTTATAAATGATTGATGATTGAATAATGAAAAGAGGCTTACTAAGGTCTAGTGGGCTATACTTACATAGGTCTTAGTGTCGGTCATGATCCCATCAGAAAATGGGATGTGACATATTGCAACATCATTTGGACTAGCATTGTTTACAATGCTAGTGAAAAATTTATCAATGCCCTTGTCACAACCCAATCTTGAGCCATGATTGGCACAATGGCCTAAGTAGGTAAGCCCACTTGACTCAAGCAAGCCTCACACCAATAACACACATAAACATATCAAATAAAAATATATTATTAAAATGCATCTCAACATAGATATTTTCTAAACCATCAAACAAGTTTCATGCCTTAACATGAAATTCCAATGCCCAACAAGTGCTTAAATCATCCAAAGTAGAAGTGTATTCACAATACACATATTTAATCATACACCAAACTACAACTAAGTAATAGAGTATGCCAACTCAATACATAAACAAAAAACAAGAACTAACAAACATTAAAACGGACAACGAAGTTGACATGGAGGGTTAACAACATCTATCAAATGCCTCAATGAATATTGTAACACCCCTAACTTTCGAGGAAGTTAAGTGAACTATGCTTAGTTCTAGTTAGATCACCTTATTAGTCTTGATAAGGACAAGTTAATGTATAAATATAAATTTAGGAGTATGTTTATGAGCTTAAGTATACAAAAGTGTATTTGAGTGCACAATTCTAAATTTGATGCATATGAAACTAAACAATCATGTGCATGTATATGAAATTAAGAGCATGCCTATGAGCTTGAATATTGAGAATCTAAAGTTTGCTATGTTTGAAGGTTATGCATGGGAATGTAAGTGTACAAGCCTTTAAGTGTGTGGAATCATGTTATGAAAATCAAGGAAGTATGATTGATGATGAATATGTATTGAATTGTGGTTAAGACTTTGGGGTATGTTTTGATATATTTTGACATGTATATTGAATATATGAGGCATGCTTGCTGAATTATGATGATTGAGCAAAGAATAAATGAATTGAAGGCTTAAAAAATGAAGTTAGAGGCTAAGAACTATGGAAATTTTAGGTTATGTACAAAAATCTATCGATAGATTTGAAGAATCTATTGATAGTTTTATGGCAGTGAGCTTTAAGGACCATTTTGGATGCTATCTATCGATCGATTGACAAATCTATCACTAGATGTGAGGTAATACACAATTAGGGGGCATTTTGATTGAAAACTATCTATAAATTCCCTCGTCTATTGATAGATGCATGATATCTATTGACAGAATGAGTAATATATCGATTTATTAGTGCGAACTGGCAAAATATAAAAAGGACTTTGGGTAGTCTGCTCATTTTAAATGAGAGAGAAATAGAGCTCCATTATTCTACCATTGAAACCCCAAGTTTCTCCATGATGGTCAAGTTTCCTTTGAAGTGTTCGGGAGCCTAGAAAACACAAAGTTAAGTAAGATTAAGCTTCCTAACTACTTAGTGCACATTTAGTCAATTTATAATTTTAGATTTTGCTTTGTTTAAGCTAAACTGTGTTTCCCTAAGTTGGGAAAATTGTGAAGCTTGAATTGGTTCGAGGTAAGCTACCAAGGCTAAGTTTAGTGTGAAATTAGATTTGGACAATATAGATAAGCAGAAAGTTAGCTAAGATATGCTATTAGTTGAATTTTAAGTCGAATTATGTATTGAAATTTAATTGAAAGCTGAGAAAATCATTGTGTATGTTTTGTGTAAGGGAGAGTTGAAGCTTAAAGATTATTGCTGAAACTTGGAGCTTGTTGGTGAGGAAGGGGAGCCTAAATTAGCTGCTGATGGAGGATCAATTGTCATTGTGAGTGGTTCATTCCTTTAAGATAAAACAAATAACTAAGTTTCTATATGTATATATCAATATGCTAGCACCAACTATGAAATTTAGAAATGTTAGCCTAAAAGTATTACACGTAGGCCACTGTTTGATTGTGAGATTGAAATTCTAATTACGTCTAAGCAATGATTCTGATTTCTAAAAAGGGTTTCATGTATATGTATAAAAGCTATATATACAAATAATTTGAAAATGGGAAACAAGCCTATTAAAGACATTTTAAAATCCTCAATGGTGTTCCATAGTTTCTATTTTATTTGTGATAAGTCCTATGATGGCTATTGCGTGTGATTTTCTTTGTGTGAGGTATAGTGCCTATTAACCCAATTGTTCAGTGAACATAATTACTTCTATAATGTGTTAATGTTCCAACATTATGATAGTTCATTGAGCATTATTGACTTTGTTTTATGATAGATTGTTGAGTTTCTAGAATGTGCATACATATATGTGTTGCATGGGGCTCTTTGCCTAATGCCTACAAGGATGGTGGTACGCAGGGACAATAGTGAGAGTCTCACTTGTGATTCCTGCCTATAGTGATGAGTACTAGTTTTGCCTACAAGATGGTGATAAGTTGGGACAATGGTAAGAGTCCCGCCTGTGATTCCCACCTACAATGCTTTGATTTTTGTCCAATGGCTATGATTCCAAACTTGTCTATGGAGTTAATTGTGCCATCTGATGATTTGAATTTCGAATGATAACTTTCACATTCCGTCAGTAGCTATAACACTGGATGATGACTTTGATGTTTAGTCAATGACTACTACACTAGACAATGACTTTGATATTCCGTCAGTGGTTATGGCACTAGATGATGGCTTTTATATCCCATCAGCGGTTTTAACACTAGACTTAGCTTTGTTATTTCTTCGGCTAGCCACCATATGATGACTCTATTTATTTGGTTGCTGATAAGCCTTTATGTTTTGCATATGTATTCTCTGTGGGTTAGTCTTGCTAAATAAAAATCTAATTTGATATGCTAAGTAAGGCCTACTAGGCTTAATATCTAAATTAATTAGAGTATGAACTTATACTATGCTCTGTGTTTTGTTATAGACTTCTGTTTAATGCTAATGAGCTTAATGCATAGATTTCCCCTGGGCAAACATTAGTAATTGATACATATGATATTAATTACTAAGGATATGCTTGGCATTCATGTGTGTACTATTTCAAAAATCATTTTATAATATGTCTGGTTTTGTAAGTATCTTATGATTCAAAAAAATCAGCTATAAGTTTGATTCCCTAAGGCAAGGCAGTTAGAGATGATAAATGTCACGATGCAAATCCAGGGTCCGTGACCGACGCATGAGCCTAGCAAGCAAGCCCATTAGACCAACGCAAGCCTCATAATCCCAAATCATATAACACAATTGCCAATGGATTTATAATCAAATATTCATAAGGCCATGCATCGGCCGTCTAATCGAGTTCCTACATAATAACCCTCATACAATTCAAATGGCACATCGTGCCTAACATACTTCATAGACCAATCAAACAGGAAAGCGGAAAGCCCACACAGACTCATCGGAGTGACATGTTATGAGGGAGATCTACCGGATGCCAATTACATGTCTATCAAAATCGATGACACTTGTCACGAAACCCCATAGCTTCTCTTATCTGTACATGGTACAATAGAGGGGTGAGTCATCTAATACTCAGTGAGGAGATGCTATCACAACATAATATTTCATATTTATGTATATATTATACGTTTAGGCCTATCTAGCCATAATATATTCATATTCAAACATCTTCAATTTAAAAATGCAAAGATCATCCTAGTATCCTACGTGCACAATTCATCATAGTTAAACTCACCGAATCACATATCAACGGCGTATCATATCTACAAATTCCTCAGTTCTATGTCCTCACAACAAATTATATCAATTCAAAGCTTATCTTTAAAGCTCTTATCATCAAACTAGGCTTCATAGGCACACCTTAGTTGCCAAGCCCAACCTCAAATCTCATTCATAAGCAGTTACTTATTTTGAAGCATTGCATCAGATATCATTCACAATCAATCACCACAATTTCATATTCAAATCAGATCATGCCATATCCAATGCATGCTATCATAGTCAAACATAATCAAACGAGTGGTCCTGCCCTGGACATATTCAAATCACACATGGTGGCCAACCTGTGAAGAAACAAATCACGCAAGTGCCTAAGAAACGGACAGAGAACAGATCATTGACCGGAGTAACCTCTCGACGTCAGCATCACCCAAAGCAATCTCAATGGATGGCATCAAAGCACCACAAGCAGGATTAGTGCTACCGTCCCTGCTTACCACCATCCATGCAGGCACACACATAGTCACAAGGCGTGGGACTCCACTCAACCTCAAATCATATCAACATCCACAATTCATATGTCCATAAATCAAGCCATCTTGCTTGTGACATTCCATATGTTCACATTAAATCACATTCAATTCATCAAGCTTGAGTCATCTCTAAACTCGGTATAATTCTAATTGGCTTTAAATCTCTAAGGCAACATCAAACAAAACACAATCAATCTCTATGCCCTCATACCCATAACCTCGCATCGGTATTAATCATATTCAGTCATATCAATCATGGCTTAACTGTCGTATATGTATCCTCAAATCAACCACAAATACGTGGGCATTCATGCATATATCATTTCCACAAACAATCATGGCCCTTCGACTTCACATAACTAATATCTTCTCAATTGTTGTGCCATTAACCCCAAATACACATCATGCCCATATACCTAATTGGGCAGTCCATTTATCACAATTTGGAGCAATCCTTAATTCATAATTCGTACCACACCACGGGTAGGCCTCTTGCTCTACGTTTTACATACCATGGGTCCCAACACAATGCAACGTTGTGGCTCACCACAAATCACATAAACACAACTTTTCTATCTTAAACAACTAATTAGCCTAGGCATCTTCATCTAGGCACATAATTCATAATTGTTCTCTAGCCTAGGCACATACCTCTAGGCAAACATACATATTCACATACACATATATATACAAACATATCAATTTCATTAGCCTAGGTTTTATCATCTAGGCATACACACAATATTTAAGTACCAAGGCAGCGTACACATTATACGAAATGCATCACGTGCATTTAATTAAATCCCATTCACCTTGACAATCGAAGGCACATCCTTAGCCAAGCTCCAATTCTTAGCCTCCAACTGTGCTTCAACGCACCCATGAGTAAAGTAGCTCAACTCTCCCCTTGGGCACATTAAAACATCAAAATCATAATTATTTCTTAGCTTTCAAAAATATCCTAGCTTTTCAAAAATACAAAAATTCAATATATAAGCTCAATCTTTCAACAAATGAGCTAAATCCTTGCCTTAAAAGCTAGGTTGCCCAATTCTAAGCTCCAAATCTCCAATAAACTCGAAAAGGAAGAGTTTGACCAAATTTGAAAATATTTAGATTCAAGATTATTGATCAATTAAATCAAAAATCAATCAGCAAAAATGCATAATCTTACCTCTGGATCATTTCCCAAGCTTGGATCTAGCTCAAATGGGCTCCAAATGCCATTGTGGGGCTTAGGGTTTTGTATGGGGTAGAGAGAGAATGAGAGAAAAAGCTAAGAAAAAAATGGGGTGGAATGCCCGTTGACCCCTTTTTATTTTTCCCTTTTCTCTCTGATGTATCGATAAATTGCCAAATATATCAATACATCTACACTAATTTTGAATGAATGTATCGATACATTGAGGTAATGTATTGATACATTTCAAGCACAATGATCCCAAGTGCTCTCTACTTCAAATGTATCAATACATTTTGGGTATAATGGTCCCAAGTGCTCTCTACTTCAAATGTATCGATACATTGGGGCAATGTATAGATACATGCTCATCTTTCCAAGAATGTATCATTACATTAGCTAATGTATCGATACATCTTGCCTAGATTGCACCTTTCTTGCACCCCAAACTCCCAAAATTTTGAACTTAACACCCTAAAATCATTTTTTATTGATCTCATACCTCAAATTAGTAATATAATTCAATTCCTCAGACATATATCCTCAAACATGTATCAAATTAAGTCAAATCCTTAATCTATAGGATTAATTCATCATTTTCATCAATATTCACCTTAATGGCATACTTAGATGTCGAAGTGCCAAATATCTGCACAATTTCATTAAGGGTCTTAATTTATCCCCACATTCATAGTCATTTACCCCTTAGACATAATCATATTCATCAAAACTTAAATAACTCCTCAAATCACTTAATCAGCATCACATATAAGCCATAAAAAAAATCAGGGGTGTTACAATAAATCTTGGAAAGGCTTTATTAAAGGGTTTTTGTATTCGGAGTTTAATTTAAAGATCCGAGCCACGTTCTAAGTTTAATATTTGTCATGCCATAATTTGTCAATTTGTTCAAATCAAGATTTCTGTACAACAAAAGAAAAGGTAAGTTCCCAATGCACTTGATATTAATGATGAAATTTGTCCATGGTGAATTATTATTAGAGCTGTCAATATGGGCTGACCCGACCCAACCTAGCCCAAGCTTTTGTGGGTTGAGAAAATATAGGTTGGGCTGGGACAACCCATTTTTTATATGGGCCATCAAAACCTCAACCCAGCACACCTTTTGCTAGCCCATGGGCTGGGTTGGGTCAGCCCATTTTTAATTTTTTTCAAAAAATTATTTTTGTAATTTTATAATAAAATTATTTTATGATTTAATTTATAAATTAAAATTATTAATTTAATAAGTAAAGATTAAACACATTAAAATATATAAAATAAACAATATTATTGGTAATTAAATTATTAATCTTATATAATTAAATATATAAAATTATTAAATTAATTAAAATTATTTATTTTTTTGGCCCATAGAGCTAGCCCGCCCCAGCCCACCCTAACCCACTTATTTGGTGGGCTGGCCCATTTAGGCCCGATTCAAATATGGACCTAAATTTTTAAACCCAACCCACCCCATATTTGATAAAAAATGGGCCAGCCCAATGGGCTAGGCCCATTTTGACAGGTATAATTATTATGATAAATTCTATTTAGGTTATTTGCATGAACTTAAGGGTATTTGGCAATTAAAAGAGTGGTAAGGTAAGTTCAAATTGGCCATGTTTTATGGGAAGCTTGCACCTCACTAAATTAGTTGTGATTGTGGATCATGAAAGATAATGAGTCAGATAATGTGTTGGTTGGTGAAGCCTTAAAATAAGGAGCCCTAAAATATGATTTTAGGAGAAAACTTAATCTTGTTTATTGAGTTAAATGGGGCATTAGTTTGATGAATCTTATTAATTAATAAGAATGCATGATACTTAAATGAAATATGGTGGTGGGGTATGTTAGATAAATAAGCTTAAAGTAAAGTAACCAAAAGGGAAAAAAAATTGGTTACGAAGTAAAAATCCCCTTTTTTAACTTAAGACAATGCGACTGCTTGAAAAACAAAGTTGTAAGATAGAGTATAAGCTAAATGAAAGATAATTGTTAAGAGTAAAAAGTACTTAGCCAAGTTTTGATAAAGGTTCAGCCTTTCAATGCCTACATCTTCTCTTTTGATAGCACAAGGAGTTCGAATCCATTATAAACTGCCTTTCTAGCATCGAGCATAGCTTATACAAAAGTCACTGCCTTTTTAGGATCAAACACAACCTTTACAAGCCATTGCCTTTCAAGGATCAAGCACAACCTTTACAACCAAATGCCTTTTAAGGCTCAAGCACAACCTTTGCAAGACACTACCTTTTAAGGTTTAAGCATAACCTTTACAACAAAATGCCTTTTAAGAATTAAGCATAACCTCTCTACTTTTGGTCAAAGGTATAACTAATATATGTTTTCCAAAGGAGGTATGACCTTTAACACTACCTTTTACATGGAGGTATAACCAACAATAGTGGAATCTCAAAAAGATATGATCTTAAGACCTAAAAAAAGGTTGATGATTTGTGTAGGCTCAAAAGATTGAAGTTTTCTCAAGGATAAAGAATTTTTAGGCTCAAGAAAAGTCAGCTAAAGGATAAAGATGTGAACTTGAAATTTTTTTTTCCTCTAAGGAAGGATTTTTTAGCTTGCTCTATTTTCAGCTTGTTTTTCCTCTTTTTTTTTCTTTTCTTTTCTTCTTCTCTCTTTTTTCAAATCTTCAATTCGTTAAAATATTTCATTTTGGCTCTCTAAGATAAGTATTTATAGGCCCTATGATTTTTTGTCCATCGAGGTAAGTTTGAAATGAATTTTCGTACGTTTTGGCTAGCTTGATCAAGTCTGTCATACTTGGAGAATAGATTCTGTCCTTGAGTTATCAGTTCTTCATGTCATTCTCAAAGTCTGGAACTTTTTATCTCTAAAGAATCAATTCTTTCTTTTTGAGATGTTGATTTTTTCTTAGCTTGGCTCAAAGGTGGCACTTTTTCAATTTTCCAAGAATCGATTTTGTTTTCTTAAAGTGTTGGTTCTTCACTATAGTCTGGTGCCAAAATTTGAATTTGAACTCTATCTTTGACATTCCAATCTTATCCATTCATCCCATCTCTTCCTTGGTCTCCAAATTTCTGATTTTGGTTGTTAATGCTTCAAGAATCGATATCTTCATTCTCAAGAATCGATTCTTTATCTTCAGACTTGTGCTTGGATTCCTTTTGTTTTCCTAGAATCGATTCTTGCTCTTTGAGTTATCAGTTCTTTCCTATTCCAGTAGCTTTTGTCTTTCAAGAACTAATATCTCCTTTTCATAAAATCAATTCTTCTTGTAAAAAAGTTGAGAATTTTGCTTTTTGTGTAATAAGAATTGATTCTTCATTTACTAAAGGTCGATTGTTGAGGCTGATGCTTTGAGTTTGAGTTTGTTCAAAAGCATTCTTCTTTGCCAGATCAACTTCAAAACTCTTGGGGATTTTCTTTAAGCTTAAAACCATTATCATTCACTCTCAATGCATATTTAGATTAATCAATTTTGTCATTTCAAAACCAAGATGAAGCTAACAATCTCCCCCTATTTGATATGACAAAATTAAATGCTAAATTTGCTCATTGAAGAAACTCCCCTTAAATTTAAGCTTATCATTTCAAAAGATTTCAGAACTATGATCAAGCTATAAAAAAGATTTGAAAGCATTTTTCTCCCCTTAAATCTGTGTACTTTTTCATAAAGTTTTTAAGATATTTTGAAAGTAATTTTGAATTAACTTCTCAAGAATCATTTTTCAAGAAAATCTAGGCAACTATGAACACAAGTAAAGCTCTAGAAAATTTACTCTTACTTCCTTGTTATTATATAAAAAAGGAACAGGAAATAGAGTATATCAAATGTAAAGCTCGTAGAGACAACATAGGGTTAGTGGCAAGAGTATATCAAACATTTTCACAAGTAAGGAAGCAAAATAGACTTTTCATTAAGTACTATAAGATCTACAAAAGAACATTTGAAATACAATCATGTAACATATCAAAAAAAATTTTATGCAAATGTTATGTGATGTTGATGTGTTTATGGTTCAGATGAATCATTAGAATCAAAGCTAGAATCAGAACTAGAATTAGAGGTTTCATTAGTATTATGAGTGAGGTCTTATGCTCTATCTTTGGTCTCATCCTTTTTTACCCAACTGTTGGAGCCAACATTGTATTCATATCCCATTCTTTCAAGAGTATTTTTATCCAAGAATTTAATTTCATTTTATATTTGAAAAATTGATTCTTTAGAGATGAGAAGTCGATTCTCGCATTTCAAGGGAGGCAAAAATAGATTTTGTTAAGTACGAGAATCGATTCTATGAAATTGAGATGTCGATTCTTGAACTTGACAATCTTGAAAAACATGAGTTTTTTTAACTTAAGTCAAATACAAGGTGCCTTTTAAGAAAAGATTTAAGTTCAACACACAGCTCTTTTAGGTTTGAATGATGATTATGCATGAAATGATATACAAATGCAATAATTAATCATCCAATATAATTACAACAATGAGTACATCATAAAGAAGTAAATATCAAGGCATATTCATCAATCCTAATTCAGCTCTAACCCTACAAAATTGTTTTGTATCTAAAGGCTTAATAAAAATATCTGCTAATTGATCTTTTGTGCCTAGATACTCTAAAACTATGTCTTCTTTTTGTACATGATCCCTAATAAAATGATGTCTTATTTCTATGTGTTTTGTCCTATAATGATGGATAAGATTCCTAGTGTCATGACCCGGTATTCCCCTCGAGCCCGTGACAACCGTCGCGGTGTCCCGGTCGACACTCATTACTCGAAATGTCAACCGAAACCCCGCAAGGCTTTAATATCAGTTTCTGATTTCCCCTGTGAGTAACCATCACCAAATATCATGTTCTAAAAGATTTTAAGTTATTTCCAACTTAAATCAATAAAAAAATTATTTTTGTCTCACAGGGGCATTTTGGTCATTTTTCTCGAAAATTTTAAAACCAGCTAAAAATGTAGTATGCGAGTATAAAACACATAATTCATAATAAAAAATAAGTTTAAACGTCTAAAACCTTCATTTAAAATGAAATTATGACTATTTGAATATAATAAAAATATTCAATAAAATATTTATTTTCTTATAAAACAATATTTATAGAGTTACCGGTAAATAATTTTTGTACTGAAAAAGCTAAATAAATTCATACATATTGTAATACAGATAACCAAAGTATAAAATTTAATTTACAGTGACACGTGGGCCCATGAACGACCAAAAGTATCAAAAGCGATAAACCTACAATTTTGGAGGATGTAAGTCCAGCTGTAGCCTTCAACAAAGTGAGCTATCTACCGACTATCCCGAGTCTGAAATGGGTGAAAAGGAGGGTGGTGAGATTATATAATCCCAGTGAGTAAACAAATACCATCTAAAATATCTAAAGTTGAGTAAATGGAGACAGATAAAATAGTTTAACATTGTGAGACCTCAACCTCTATAGGCTTGCAACTAAGTATAGATGTAATAATACGAGCTAGGGGTAGTTTCGTCATTTTCTCTAATAAGCTTTCAGAAGAAAGTTTTATGATATTTTAAGGCTTAAATGGATATAAGACTACATAAATGATGTGTGCTGATGAAAACACGAAGAAAACTAGAAGTTTCAACAATTTTCATAACAGGGGCAAAATGGTCATTTTTCACCTCGGGTTAAAATTTTAAGTTTTTATGAACCCGAACATGTCTAGACCATTATGGATCTTGTCCTAGTGTTAAAAGAGCAAAAAGATTGCATAAAAGATTTGAGGAGAATAAGTTAATTAGTGGAGGGGTATTTTTGTAATTTTAAGGGAAAGGATAAGATTGCTTATAAATATCTTGAATTTCCAGCAACTTTTAAAGATTTTCCAACAGCTGGTCTTCTTTTTCTTCTCCTCTCTCACATTTCTTCAAAACTCCATGGAAGCTTGATTTGAAGCTTGAATGATTTTCTCTCCCTAGCTCTAGTTTTCACACCTTTGAACCCTTTTGACTAGAACCTTTGAATTCTTTCATCCTCTCACTTCAAAACCCTTGATAAAGCTTATTTCCAGACTTTCTCTCACTAGTTGGGCGTTCTAGAGAGAGAAAAAGAGAATTATCCCATTGATTTGGAAGCAATTGGAAGAGAATTTGACTACAAAAGAGCCTTAGGGTAAGTGATGAACTAAGCTCAATTTTTAGCTGCAGAAAATGGCTAGTAATTGGGATTTATGAGCTGTTTATTGTTGAGTATGTTCATTACTTTTAGTGATTAAGATAGTGAACATAAATGGCCATTTAATGTGGCAATTGAAAACTAGCTAAGAGATAGCTTTTAGAGTTCATAGTGTGTAAATTGATCTATTGTTTATGTTAATGTGATCCTAGGTTTTAAGGAAGCCTCATCATCCCATTTGGAGAATTAGGGGAATTGGAGTCATCTAAAGGCTCTACAATCATTTGGTGAGTGGACTGCCTTCAAAACTTATTTTGGGAATATAATGTATTTGACAAATGTTTGAATGATTTTATACGATTTTTCATAAAAATGAATGCCTTGGGAACAAGGTCTTGAGAAATGATTTATGTTATGATATGTGGTTATTATGGATTTCTATGTGGCTGCATTATGTTGATATACATATATGCTTGAATATAATGTTGTGTAATTATATTGACTCGGCTATGTGCGAGTAGGGAGTGCGCATAAGCCGAGGATGACCTGGTTATGTTCGAGTAGGGAGTGCGCATAACCTGATGATGACCCAGCCATGTGCGAGTGGGGAGTGCGCATGAGCTGGTGAGGATGATGATGGGATGGTGTGATGATGATGATGGGTATATGCGTATATATATATACATGTAAATATGTGTGTTATAGGAAATTGATGGATAATGGTTTATGATTGTAATGCATGTGAAACTTGACATGTTAAACCTTGAGAAATTGTTATGTGTTTCATATTGGTTTTGAACATTTCAAGCAGGGTGGTTTTCTTTGGGAGAAAGGGAAATTTTCATTTGATGCCCCGTATTTCGCTGCAGCTAGAAACTCTTGGGTTTTGAAAGGGTAGGCTGGCCGAAAACTCGCTGTAGTGAGGATGCATTTTCACTGCAGCGGAAAACTTTATGTTTTTGGGTTGCAATTTCGCTGCAGCGAGATTGAATTTTGTTGCAGCGAGATTGAATTTCACTGCAGCGAGATTGAATTTGCTGTAGCGAGAAACATTCTGTTTCTGAGTTACAATTTCGCTGCAGTGAGATTGAATCTCACTACAGTGAAAAACTTGTTGTTTTGGTCTCCTATCTTGTTCAATTGTTGTTCTATCTTTCACTTCTTTGCTACCATATCAGAGCATGGACTTCCAACATTAAGGATTAAATGAGTTAAGTTTAAAATGAGGAGGTTTAGTGAGAAATCCTCAACCAGTTGAAAAACTCTCGTTCGGCTAATAACTAAATCCCAACATCGCTGCAACAAAAATTCATTCTCGCTACAGCGAGAATGCCTTTCCACTGCAGCGAAGATTCGTTGTCGTATTTGACTTGCTTGTGCAATATTGAAGTTTTCATTTTTCAAATGATTCGATATGTATGGGTTCATGATTTTTAAATGATTAATCATTTAAGGGCTTGATGAGGGGTTTTTAATATGAATGGAACTAAATTGCATTGTTTTGAAACAAGTGCATCATGATTTTAAATTTTTCTTGTTGTTGCTTGTTCCCTTCCTTGTTCACTCATTGGGTTTATACTCACCATTTTTAAATTCATGTTTTCAGATCACGTGGCAACTAGTAATTAGGACAAGGTATCCTTGTAGACCTGTGTCCATCTTTTGGTAGGTGTCTCGGCATTCAGTAGCTGTACATTCATCCAAGTCCCTCCGCTGGAAGTCGAGTGTTATTTTGTTTTGTATAGACAAACTTAATGTAAATTATTAGAATACATGTTGTAGACATTGTATGTAAATTTTTAAGGAGTAATGCCAGTATGAGTTGGCAATGTATATCACTATTTTGATTCAAAAGTATGAAATATGACTTAGCGATATTTGATGGAATGATGAGTAAGATAAATCGATAGGCTTGCTTGGGCTTAATAGACTACGTTTATTGGGCCCTTACGCCGGTCATGGCTTGAAAATTTGGGTCGTGACAAACATACTATAATTCATCACCTTTTAACTCGTTTCAACCAAATAAAATCAATTCATATAAATTGAATAATCAACATGGCTTATGAATTTCTTAAAAGCTTTGGCTCATGCCAAAATCATTCTTATACTAAGTTATCAGGGATACCTTGGCCGAGGACTATCCCAACCGAGTCTGTCAAGGCTGATAAAAGGTTATGTACGCATAAATCATGCTTTTATTTTGAAAACATAGCCGTTCCTTGGCGTTAGTTGAGTTCAACCTCACTTGGTGGTTTGGCTTGAAGTGAACTCTAAAGTGTTAACCTCAGGAGTTATCCAACCACGCCTCTCATACTAAGGTATGAATATAATAGGGTTACCGTGCCCCCTTAATAGGTTGGTCCACGAAACCCGTCCACTGCAACAACTAATCAATAACCCACCAATTCAATAAAATTCAAAAACATTATATGGCAATTTTATCATTATCCAGCCTACCGAGGCAAACAACAGTTTATACATTTTCAATACAAATACCAATTCAACCATTCATGCCAATATTATCATAAACCATTCCATTCAAACCATGATTTATAACACAACAATTAGTCTCCAATTACTCCATTTTCAAAACCATCATTCAATTTCAAGACAATTTATAAAATCATTTCATTTAAACACATTTTGTTTATAAAGCCTAAAGATTTACCATTTAAACACATTTTTCTATAAAATCACAAAAATGAATAAAAACTACTTTAGATAATTAAAACGATAGTAAGGTTACTCACTGTAATGGAAATCGAGTTTTGAGTACTCCGATTCTTGATCCTCGGGTACTATCTCTTTACTTTTGCCAGAATGCTCACCACTTAGACATAATGCACAATAAGCCATTTACTACATTTGTGCTAAATTGTTATAAAACCAATTCAGGCTCTATACTAATGCATGAAATGGGATGTGAAATACTCGGGTAACTATCTAAATACGGTGTTCAATATAAATTCAATTATGTACCTAAATAAAATGGTATTGGCCTAATTTGATCTATCACCCGATTAATTAGCCAATATGTCCAATTTAACTCCAAATAATTCCATTTCTCTCCCGATACTTCAAATCATCAAACACAAATTAAATAACTTGAAATATGGTAAAATCATCCTCACATTTACTCTTGGAAAATTCGGCCATGGTAGGTGCATCAACACTATGATTTTTCCTACTTGATTTTTTCACCGTAATTCATCATTTCCTAACCAATTCACTTGAAATAAAATAAAATCCACCATCCACACTCTACATGAAAGATTCGGCCAATGATGGGTGATGGAAGAACATGAATTTTTCTTTGCTTGATTTTCATGCTACACATCACTAACTAACTAAAAACACTAAAATACATTGAAATCTAACCAAATCAAGCATCAAAATCTCTCTCTAAGTGTTCAGCCAGCAAGATAACCATCATGAAATCATATGATTCAACCATGGAAAATGCAAAAGAATGTATGGGAAAGTTAGATCACAAGTCAAAATCAAGAAATTTTACCTTTGATTGCTTGATTACTTGAAATCCATCAATTTTCTCTTGAATTTTCACCCTAGGGTTCTTGTTCTTTCTTTTCTTCCTTTGTTCTTGCTTTGGCCAGCCATATGAAGAGAAATGGGCTGATTTTGTGCTGATTTTTAAGCCAAATAATAAATGGATGAAAATTCGACACATGTCACCATTCCATTGGTCCATGTGTCATACTTACCCATTAAGCAATCTCTCTCCACCACTTAAATTTCCTCAATTATCCATGATAATATTGGGTAAAATCCATGTGATGGACAAGTGTTGGGTGGTGTAAAATTCCAATTTGCCCCTAGGGTGGCAAAATGACTATTTTGCCCTTATGCTCGGAAAAATGTCAGAATTAAAATTTTTCACTTCTCAAACTCAAATTATGTTCTAAATAGTCAATCTTGGTCAAAAAATTCTTCCAACATTCCAATTTTAACCTCGGGTGGCAAAATGACTATTTTGCCCCTATGTTATGAAAATTTCAATTTGACTCCAAATCGGTCCTCAAACTCCAAATCACCATTTTAAGTCATTATGGGGTTTTAAAATTCTCAATTTCATCTTAAAATCTGTATTTGGACTAGTTGAGGCTTAATTCAACTTAATTGTACCATTTGGTACAATACCGTCCTTTAACGATTTTCGAGGTACTTAAGTAAGCAAACATGCATTCTTATGTAAGAATGGCATAATAAACATATTGTAGAGCTGGGCTTGACACCTAGTCAAATTTAATGCACTAGTGTTATCACATCCTATGGGAATCTTGCTAAAACTTATTTCATAGTCTTCTAATTATTGTTTCATCCAAAGAATCTGTGCATAAAAACTACCACCAACTACATGCTTAGCTTCAGTTGTTGTTGGTGCTACATTGTTATGCTTCTTAGAAAATCATGAGACTAACATTCTTTCTATAAATTGGCAAGTTCCTGAAGTGATTTTCCTATCTATCTTCTATCCACCAAAATTAGCATCTGAATAAGTATGAAGAGCAAAATTTAAGCGTTTAAGATACCATATACCTAAATTTGGTGTGTCACCCAAGTATCTAAATATTCTTTTGACAACTTTTACATGTGACTATCTAGGTGCTGACTGAAATCTAAGACAAAGTCTTGCAATAACACTAATGTATGGTTTTTTTTTAATGCTGGAAATTCACACAAGGCCTAGCTACCCTGTTAAATTTTATTAATAACGAAATAAGAAGTACAAAAGAGGGGGACATAAACCGTACCTCCAAGTTACATGATCATAAAAGAGTTTCAGAAAACCACCTAGAGTAAGGAAATCTATTATATGTGCATAACTTTTGATGCTACAATAAAATAGATATTCCCTACTGTTACATTAAGACCATATACTAAGATACCATTTAAAACAAAAAATGAAAGTAAGAAAAGCACCTAGAATGGAGTGTTCCATTTTATGACCATCTTTTTTACTATCGTCACAAAATTGAAACACATCCATGTTACAAAAGTCTATGTGAAAAACTAAGTACGGAAAATAAACTAGGAGTACTACTCCTTTACATTCATTTAAACCGAACATAAGGTAAACAAATTTTATCTAACCTAATTATGCCCATGAGCTGACCCTCTACTTATGAAAATACCTGTAGGATCCGATTCATATGCCCCTAATTTGCGAGATGGTCTGCTGCCTGGTTCCTTTCTCAATGAATGTGGGAAATCCGAAACGAGATACCACTCAAGGATCTGCAGATGGAAGCAAGTAGATATTGAGTCCTAGAGGATCCCTGATGACCCTCATTGATCATGTGTACCACTACTTTTTCATCCATTTCAATCCAAAGTTTAGAAATATTATGCTCAATGCACAAAAGTAACCCCTTATGAAGTGCCATTAATTCTGCCTATAATGAATCACAAGGTTCAAAATTTTCAGAAAATCCAAAAATCATGGTACTTGTATGGTCTCAAAGAAGTCCTCCTCCCACAGCATTCTAATGATTATGCTTGGAACTACCATCAACATTCAACTTAAACTCACCTGCTGATGGTTTACGCTAAGAGAATATTTTTGGAGGATGTGAGACTGCCTGCTGAAATATTATACCCCATGTTTGAGCACTCTGTAGATCTCCCCTCCATTGCCATCGCTAGATTTGTCTCCCATGAAAAAGTTGGTAGATGAGTTTGAGTACTCTCCACACCACTCTGTTAGGATACATACCAAGGTTCCTATGTTTCGCATTGTTCCTTTCAACCCATAAGAACCAAAAAATGAATAAAGGCATTAATGTGCGTATGTGTCCTTTTTTCGTATAATCTCCGGAGTGCAACCATGCCCATATAATCTGAGTAACATTCTGGGGATGAATAATGTTGATTTGGAAAATTTTCACAAAATAATTCCAAACCTATATCGCTATTGGGCATTCCCACATGACATGCAAGAGATATTCCTCTGAATTGCAATGTTGACATTTAGAAGCAAACTGGAAACCCTTAGTTTTCAACTGTAAGTCAACTGGGATCCAATCCTGTAATAACCTCCAAAGGAAGAAAGAGATAGTTAAAGGAATGCTTTTATGCCAAATTAAATCAAACACTAGATTTACCAACTGGCGTTGTCGAACTATCTCCCAAGCGGACTTAGTAGTGAATTGCCCATCCGAGGTAGGCACCCAATACGCCCTATCATCACTAGAAGGATCAAATGAACACTAATGTATGGTTGATAACTCTATTATATAGAGTTATTTTGTCATGTTTTGGGGGCTTAAATAGCTAAGTCTTCAAGATTTTAGGTTTGGAATTGAGTATTTAAGTTATTTTTCTTAATAAAGTTCAATGCATGTTAAGTAGTTTAGTTTAAGGTATTTTAGTTTAATTTTATGTTAAGTTGCTTTAAATTACTTTAAGTTTAGTTATTGCTAATCTCTTTTATTGCTTTTATAGGAAATATTATGAAAATGTCGTATTTGGTGATAATTTGTGCAAGTATGGTGATAGCTTCTTTTGTATATGTTGTAATATATTGAGCATAACTCCAGCTACAAAAGTCCAATTGACATGATTTTTTGAGCCATTGGAAATCTAAGAGATAGGAATACAACTTTTTATGTTTACCACTTCTCCCAGTTCAAATTAGATTAAAAGTGAAAATCGTGGTGGAAGAGGTCGGACTATTGTAGTTTTTGCATAAGGCAGCATGAGGAAATGAAGGCTCTAGCCTTGGAGAGAGGAGGTCACAGTGCCCTTGAATGCCAAGATCCCATACATGGACCAAAGAAGGGAGCACTATGGCGTTGGTGAAGCAAGGCCACAGTGTTGGTGAAGATGGAGGCTCCCATACTCTCACTTGATAGCACCGTGTCAAGACGCGAAAGGGGAAAAGCCACAACGCCAATTATGTTTAAAAAACAAATTGCTTTTAAGAGAATTTTGAAACTAGGGTTTTTGAGGAGTATTTAAAGAGCCTTTTTCAAAGGTTTTGAATGAGAGACAGAGAACAACTATTCTAAAAAAAAAAGAGGCCAAAAATAAAGCAAAAAAGCAAGAAAAATCATAAAAGATCAGAGATTTAAAAGCTTTAATTCTTAGTTTCTTTCTTTACTTTTGTTTTTCTTTGTAACACCTTCGATCTTGATGTTAGCCATGCATAATGCTGGACTAACTTATAGTTGATGAGAACTTCAATATGTATGTTTATGAACTTGAGGAATGCCTATGTCCATAGAAAGAGATGGTCATGAAATGTATGAGTGTGTAAAAGCTCAAATGATGTTGTGCATACGCTTGGCACATGAATGATAGTGCATATATTTGGCACTAAAGTGAGTATGATATGTACGTAAATTATGCTATGCTTAATTGATATACTATGTGACATTGGTGACATAAGGCATGAACAAGAATTGGTGTGCATGATGGACTTGTGTGTTGATTTAAGTGAAATATGAATGATTGGAGATTGTGGGGAAGAATTAGAATGAGCTTAAACTTCAAAAGAACCAATTTTTATGAATTCAGACATTAAGATTTGATCCTAGTGCAAGGATGATTGGATCCGTGAAGTAAAGGGTTAGAGGAATTAGTGCACTTGCCTAGGATCGAGTACAGACCCCTTGTAGTCTATCCTAGGGTAGGAAATAGGAGCAAGGATAAATAATTTGGTCCAAGATCGAGTACGAAGCTCCCATAGTCAATAGATTAGATGAAATTGGTTTTAAAAGCCCCCAAACGAGGAATTTATTCATTTTCTCTCTATACCACAGTCCTTTACCCATTTTCTCTGAACTCTTACACCATTTAAACCCATAAATCATCAACAACAAATCAAGGATTTTGAGTGTTAGAAGTGAGAGATTTCACTCCAAAAAGCTTAATTGGTGACTTTCACTTTCTCTCTCTAAAACTAAACCATAACTTCCAAGAATGAATTTTTGAAGCACTTAGAGCTATTTGGTGTAAATATGGAGCTGGGGAATGCTTCTAAAGGTAAGATTGAGCACACTAACTTATTGATTTTTAATTTGAACGGTTGATAACTTAGATTCATAATGATGCAGCTTTGGTGGAAAATTTGCTCTATTGAGTTAACTGGATATTTGGGGTAAACAATAGCACAACACAATTTCTAAGGTATGGATTAGCTCATTGTTAAAGGATTTGAGCTTATTTGTTAATATGCTACGGATTTGGCTATTTTTAGAAAAGCTGGCATTTTTCGATAGCTAGGATTTAATGGGTTTGTATTGTTTTGATGTGCTTAAAGGAACATTAGAGCTATTTGACTTGTTTGTGAGCTGAAACATGATTGGAGACTAAGGATTTAAGCTCAACTAAGGAGCACCTCTAAAGTGTCAAGGTGAGTGGGAAACTTTTATGCATAGGAGCATAATGACTAGGGTGCATATATGCATCAAAAATGATAATGCATAATGTATGCTATGTATGAGCTATAAGCATGTCTAGAAGTAGAATTCCTAGACTAGAAGATATGTGAGAATGATGTGATACACCTAGAAGAATTATGCCTAGGCTAATGATGTTGATGTGAATATGAGTTAATGTAATGGAAATGATGACACTATGTTGAATGTCTATATAATCAACATGTCTAGAAATGCTATGTCTAGACTAATGAGTGTTATGAGATTTATATGATATGCTTAGAAGGAATATGCCTAGGCTAGTGAAATAATAATAAGCATATTTTATCAAAGTCACGATTAATAAAAGTGAGTTGTCTGTGGATGATTTCGGACAATGTTATGATGTTGATTATGCATGTTCCGTCCATAGAGGAATTTCGGATGATGGATATTATGAGGTTGAGTATGTCCATATACCTAAGACTATGTATGCTACCAGCGGGATGGTGGTAAATAGGAATGGTGGTTTTATCCAGCTTGTGATTCTCACCTGCAGTCCAATGATGATTTATGATGCCAACAAGGGCGGTGGTTTCCTGTTTATGATTCCCACCTGCTATACGATGATGATTTATGATGCCTACAGGGATGGTGGTTTTGTCCTGTTTGTGATTCCCACTTGTAGTGCTATGATGCCATCTGTTGAGGTTATTCTGGATTATGATTATAGACCCCATCATTTGCTCAACAATAGGGCATGACTAGAGTTCGTCGTTTGTCGTGGCAACGAGGCGTGACATGACTTCGTCGTTTGTTGCAACAATGGGGCATGACATGATATTGTATGTTGTTCCTCGGTTGGCCACCGTATGTGGCTGTGCTATATCTAGGGAGAACCATTCTGTGATATGATATGATGACTAAGTAATGGTATGCCTTAGGTTTTGAAATGTGAAATATGTTATATGATGTCATGATATGTGATTAATGCAAAGGCTTGAAGTAAGAGCCAAATGTAATTGATATATGATTATGATATGTTCCATGCTTGAAAAGCTATGACTTAACATCGAGGTGAGTGCTTTAAGGTATGTATGCTAAGCCATGTATGTAGACAACCATATGGTGGGCTGGTACATATGGTAGATTATATTGATTAACGATTATACTGGTAATGATGTTGAATGGGTAAAGTGAGGATGATTATACCACCTTAGTATGTTAATAGCCAGAGACATGTAGCGTAGTACGACTACCATGATATGAAAGACTATGTTTGACAAGTGACGATTGACTTGTCTTATATATATATATGTATTATGAGGTGTGAGATGCATACATAATTAGAGGATATGTGTAGCAACTATCCTTGCACATTTACAACTGTTTTATGCATCCACTCACTGAGTACTAGTGTGACTCACCCATTTTAGTTGTATTGTACAGATAAATAGACACCGAGGATTGGGTGACTTAGAGTTATCGACGTTAGACACACAGTTTTGACAAGTGGTATGTTATCCGCTAACACTAAATCTCCGTTACGTCATAGTATGAGTCTTAGTTTATGTACGCTTTCAATATGTATATAAAGTATGTGTTAAAGGAATATGACTGCACAAAGTTGCCTTATGTTATGTAAAGAGACATTTAATGACTTAGTGAATTAGCCAATGTATGGCTATGTTTATGTTATGTTTAAGTCCTTATTGTTATTATGAGTCGAGGGGCTAATGTTGAATGCTAAAAGATTTAAGTTTAATGAAATGATATTGGCTATGAGGCCTTCTGATTATAATATATGTTTATCAGGACTTAGTTGATTAGGTGATTTGATTTGCATATAGGATAGACATATACCTATGTGTCACATGTAGCCAAGATTAGAGCACAAATTTAATAAATCTATCTTCAGTTAAATTTACATAGATATATAGTAAAGTAATTCAGAAAGAGATTTTTATGAGCACCTCGATAGAGACTCACAAATAACATAGGACTCTAGGTTAGCAACTCAATCCATTGAAGTAAGTCTAGAGAGAGAAAGAGAATTTAGATGAAGTGTTGAGGGATATCATAATCCTAGGCTTTTAATCAATTGCATTTCTAGTAAACTTTGCCTTTCAATTATTAGTTTTAGTTTGTTAGTTCAATTTTTCTTTTAATTAATCTTCTAATTTTGATTACTTGGATAAAATTAGTTTGCCACAATTTTAGTACTTAACTTAAGTTGGTGCAATTTTTTATGGGATTTGATACTTTATTTACTTCGATATTACTTATTGCAATACATACACTTGCATAGATAAAATTGTAATACCCCATACTTTGATATAGTGGCTAATAAAGCTTATTGAATACCAATCGAGGTTAAATAGAGTGTTTAAGAGTGATGAAGGGTGAAAGGCATAGCTTGGAATAAAATATTTTGCACGCGAAAAAATAACAATTAAATAATAATATTTTTATTGAGGATGAATTAATGATATAAAAAGTGATTCGAAAGTTAATGAGGCATAATAAGACATTTTGGGTGCCAAGGAGACAAGTAAAAAATTTTGGAATAAAATAATATTTTATTAATAAAATAATATTAAAATATTAATATTTTATTCAATGTCGAAATTTTTCATGAAAAAGAAGTATATGGTCAATCTAAGTGGGGGAGAAGAAGAACAAGGAAATTTTAGAGAAAAAATGACGTTAATGGGGCTCGTGTGTCTTTATTAAATAAAGCTAGCACAGGTAAGTAAATATTTAAATATTTTGTTGATATCGCATTGAAGCATAAACTTGATATTTTATCGATACAAGTGTTAAGGAAGAAAAATGAAAAAAAATTGGAATTAAAGGATTGTGGGAGGATACAATTAAAAATGGTGAAAACCTTGGAGGGCAAAATCATAATTTTGCCATTAACTTGGTTAGAAGCTTTGACTCTTCTTCCTTATCCCATGGCTGGTTCTTATCTCTAGCCAAAAGATATTTTCTCCTCCACCTTCATGCTCCCAATGCCATTTTCACCCACCCAATGCCATTTTCATGCTCCCATGCCATTTCACCTGGCCACCATGCATTTGAAAAGAAAAATAGAGAGAATCGGCCAATGAAAGTGTCACAGCCCAAATTCTCGGGCCATAACATGCACATGGGCCCAATAGGCACAGCCCACTAAGCCCAAGCAAGCCTCTTTATGCAATTCCGATTATCATTCCCATCCATCATCTTTAAAATGAAGTGCTATAACTTTCAACAGTAAATGTTCCAGTAATATTTTATAACAACTGAATATTCACATTTATATTTGTCACGACCCAAATTCCGGGCCATGATAGGCTCATGGGTCCAATGGACGTAATCCACTAAACCCAAGCAAGCCTATTATTTATCTTACTTATAATTCCATCTATTATCACTAAGTCATATTTCATAACTTTGAATCAAAATAGTGATATACATTGCCAACTCGTACTGGCATTACTCATTTAAAATTTACATTAAGTTCATCATACATAACAAAATAATACTCGACTTCCAGCGGAGGGACTCAGATGAATATACAACTATCGAATGCCGAGACACCTATCAAAAGATGGACACAGGTCTACAAGGACACCTCATCCTAATTATCGGCTGCCTTATGATCTGAAAACATGAATTTGAAAACGGTGAGTATAAACCCAGTGAGTGAACAAGGAAGGGAACAAGCAACAATTAGGGAGAATTTAAAATCATGATGCACTTGTTTCGAAACAATGCAATTTAGTTCATTCCTATTTAAAACCCATCCAAACCCGAGAGTTTCTCACTGCATGGAGCATGAATTTTGCTGCAGCGAAAACGGAGCAACAAGAGAAATATTTTTCCTCACTCAACAAAAAGCCATCTTGCTAAACTAATAAAATCAACATAAAATTCATGAAAATTCTCAAAGTACAATGTGTCAAATTTCACGTACATTACAATCATAAATCATTGTTATCAATTTGCTATAACACACACATTTACATATGTATATATATATATATATATATATATATATATATATATATGTATATACCCATCATCATCATCTCACCAACCCATCATCATTATCACCAGCTCATCATCATCAAAACCAGCTCATGCGCGCTCTCTACTTGCACATGGCTGGATCATCACCGGGTTATGCGCACTCCCTACTCGTACATAATCGAGTCATCCTTGACTTATGCGCACTCCCTACTCACACATAGCCGAGTCAACATAATTACACAACATTATATTCAAGCATATATGTATATCAACATGATGCAGCCACATAGAAATCCATAATAACCACATTTCATAACATAAACCTTTTCTCAAAATCTTATTCCCAAGGCATTCATTTTCATGAAAAATTGCATAAAATCATTTAAACACTTTTTTTCAAAACAATCATATTCCCAAAACAATTTTGATAGGCAATCCACTCACAGGTGTCGAAAATCCAGATTCCGGGTGCACTCAGACTAATAGTCCTCAAGCGCAATTCCTTTGCCTTTTCCGGACTCTCACTACCTTGACAAATAACAAAGTCGAGGAATTTACTATATTGTCCCTAAATTGATATAAACTAATTTAAATTACTAATGCTTGATATGTAAATGTAAAAATACGTTCGATTACCGCTTAATCGCGGTATCGATTAAATTTAATCGATCACCCGATTAATTGGCAATTGTGTCCAAATCACCTCTAAATTAATTCATTTTTTCTCTAATACCTTAATTTACCACATACCATTTAAATAAAGCCAAATTCAGCATTAGAACCCTCACAGTTCCTTATAGAAAAATTTGGTCATTTGGTGCACTAGCACCGAAATTTTTTGCTACATAACCGTTTTACCTTAATTCATCTTTTTCCAAGCTATTTTCCTTGGAATAAAAACAATCCCCCATTGATATTCAGCCCTCATGGTTCGACCAACAAGGAACCCTAGAGAAATTGAATATTTCTTTAGTATTTTTGTTCATAACCATGCTTAACTATCCCTAAACACTAACATAATCTAAAATCAAATTATTCCAACAACAATTCCTTTTCCATACCCATTTTTCAAAATTGAATTCATCATGAAAACTCAATATTCAACCATGGAAATCAAGAACAAAAGCATGGGTAAGCTAGGTATCAAGGAGAATTAAAGAAATTTTAACTTACCTAGCTTGTTTCCTTGATTTCTTCACTTTTTCTTTGAATTTCCACCTAGGTTTTCTTGTTTTTCCCTTTGTTCTTCCTTTTTTCTTGTTGCTGGTTGTCTAGGCCGAATATGGTGAGAGAATTGGGGATTTAATGGGCTGATTTCTATAGAAAATAATAAAATAATCAAGCTTGTCACGTGTCACATGCTTATTGGCCCAATTTTTAACTTTTTGACTTTTTCTTCTTAATTTTCCACCAAAATTATTCTGATATTTATCCAATCCTACCACATTTAAAATCCCTTGGTCTTGACAAGTGCTGAGGCAAAAAATTTACTGATTTGCCCCCAGGGTTAAAAAATTACGATTTTGCCCCTATACTCCGAAATGTACCAGAATCACATTATTTCTACTTTTCAACCTCAAATAACACAAATATTGATCAATATTAACCAAATGGGGCAAAAACTCATTTTTTTTAAATTCTCGCTTAGTCCTCTAGTGGCAAAATTACCATTTTGCCCTTGTACTCCAAAAATACCGGGAATCATAATTTTTCACTACTAAACATTATTTTATACTCCAATAATCATAATTATATTTCATATAATTATTCTTGGTCAAATGTGATCAAATCTTGGCTAGAAATCTCCATTTAATCATCAAATGGTAAAATGACCGTTTTGTCCCTAATCAGTCAATTTTCCTTATTGACTCCAAACTGGACCTTGAACTCCGAATCACTATTCAAATCCATCCTGTGGGTTTCAAAATTTTCAATTTCCTCTTAGAATTTCTATTTGAACTACTTCAAGACTCGATTTAACTTAGTTGTACCACTCGGTACAATACCGTCTTTTAATCGAACTTGACAAGGTCTCACATTCTCCCCCACTAATAAAAATTCGGTCCCCGAATTTAAACTCAATGTAGAGTGGGTTACCTTTACATATCGAAGAGGTGTGGATGCTTGGTCCGCATGTCATCCTCAGCTTCCCACGTTACCTCCTCGCTAGTGTGATTCCCCCACAACACTTTCACTGAGGCTACATCCTTTGAACGGAGCTTTTTAACTTGCCTATCAAGGATAGCTATCGGTTGTTCCTCATAGGTTAGATCATCTTGCAACTGAATGGTTTCATACCGTATTACATGTGATGGATCTGGGTTTTACTTCCTAAGCATGGACACATGAAAGACGGGATGGATATTCGAAAGGTCTGGTGGTAATGCCAAACGATATGCCACTGCTCCAACCCTTTCTAAGATCTCGAAGGGTCCTATATACCGAGGAATTAACTTCCCTTTCTTGCCAAACCTCATTACCCCTTTAGTTGGCGAAACTTTCAAATGTACATGATCTCCTACTTGGAACTCCAAGTCTCTCCGTCGGTTATCAGCATATGACTTTTGTCTACTTTGTGCTGTTAACATCCTCTGACGGATCATGCGTATTTTCTCAGTGGCATCCTACACCAACTCAGGCCCCAAAAGTTTCCTTTCTCCTACCTCTAGCCATCCAATGGGTGACCTACATCTTTGTCCATATAATGCCTCAAATGGTGCCATTTGGATGCTAGTTTGGAAACTGTTGTTGTAGGCAAATTCCACTAAGGGTAGATATTGCTCCCACCTAACACCAAGGTCTATTACACAAGCCCTCAACATATCCTCCAATGTCTGTATGGTCCGTTCAGACTATCCATCAGTCTGAAGGTGGAAAGCTATGCTGAAATCCAACTTAGTGCTCAATGCTTCTTGAAACTTTCCCCAAAACCTACTAGTAAACTGAGCTCCTCTGTCAGATACTATAGAAATGGGAATACCATGCAGTCATACTATCTCATTCACATAAACTCGAGCGTATTGGGTGGTCCCATAAGTAGTCTTAACCGAAAGAAAATGAGTTGACGTTGTTAACCGGTCTACTACTATCCAAATTGAATCATATCCCCCACTAGTTCGAGGCAAACCCGTTACAAAGTCCATAGCAATATGTTCTTACTTTCACTCGGGTACCGGTAATGGCTGTAGTAGCTCTGCAGGCTTTTGATGCTAGACCTTAACCTGCTGACAAACCAGGCATTTGGAGACAAACTCAGCTACATCTCTCTTAAGTCCTTCCCACCAATACACCTCTTTCAAATCTTGATACATCTTTGTAGCCCCTGGATGTACCACATAAGCTGCCATGTGAGCTTCCTCCAATATTTCTCTCCTCAACCCGTCACCATCAGACACATAAAGTCTGGTTCCATACCTCAACACTCCATCTGTGCCTTTAGTAAACATTTTTCCTTTCCTACCCTGAGGATCCTCTAAGACCTTAGTCACAAACTCATCTTTACTTTGTGCTTCTTTAATCTTGTCCATTAAAATAGGCCTCACTCTAAAATGTGCTGGCAAAGCATTTGTCTCCGCAACTTCCAAACGCACACCTATGTCTCCCAAGCTATGGATCTCTCTAACCAAGGATCTCCTATCAGTAGAAATATGTGCCAAGTTTCCCATTGATTTTCGACTCAAGGCATCCGCCACTACATTGGCCTTACTGGGATGATAAAGAATAGTACAATCATAATCCTTTAGCAACTCCATCCATCTACGTTGCCGTAAGTTAAGATCCCTCTGCTGAAATATACACTTCAGACTTTTGTGGTCCGTGTATATCTCGCAAGTCTCACCATACAAGTAATGTCTCCAAATCTTTAAGAGAAACACGATTGCTGCCATTTCCAAATTGTGTATTGGGTAATTCTGCTCATGCCTTTTAAGTTGCCTAGATGCATACGCAATCACTTTCCCATGTTGCATTAATACACATCCTAAACCAACCTCCGATGCATCACAAAACACCGTATAACCCCTTGTGCCTTCCGGTAGGCTTAACACTGGAGCTGTGGTGAGACATGCCTTAAGCTTCTCAAAACTATTCTCACAAGCATCAGACCACTTAAATTTTGTATCTTTACGTGTCAGCTTAGTCAGAGGGGTAACTATTTTGGAGAAGTCCTTCACAAAGCGACGATAATAGCCAGCTAAACCCACAAAGCTTCTAATCTCTGTAACTGATGTTGGCCTTGGCCATTTTTCCACTACTTTAATTTTCTTTGAATCAACTTGTATCCCATCCTTAGATACCACATGCCCCAAGAATGCAACATTTTCGAGCCAAAACTCACACTTGGAGAATTTAGCATACAATCGATGTTCTCTCAAAATTTGGAGCACTATCTTAAGATGCTGCTCATGCTCCTCTCAACTCTTTGAATATATCAAGATGTCATCAATAAACACCACCACAAACTTATCCAAATAAGGCTTGAACACTCGGTTCATCAAATCCATGAAGGCTGCCGGAGCATTCATGAGGCCAAATGACATCACTAAGAACTCTTAGTGCCCATATCTTGTTCGAAATGCGGTCTTGGGTACATATTCGTTTTGGATTCTCAACTGATGGTACCCAGATCACAAATCTATCTTAGAGAAACATTGTGCTCCTTGTAGTTGATCAAATAAATCATCTATCCTTGGGAGAGGATACTTATTCTTCACCGTCACTTTATTAAGCTGTCGATAATCAATGCACAGCCTAAGTGACCCATCTTTCTTCTTCACAAATAACACTGGTGCTCCCCATGGGGATACACTAGGACGGATGAAGCCTTTATCCAATAAATCCTCTAATTGATCCTTAAGCTCTTTGAGCTCTGCCGGTACCATTCTATATGGGGGTATGGATATAGGTCTAGTGTCAGGAATTAAATCTATGCAAAATTCAATCTCCCGCTCAGGAGGTAAACCTGGTAGCTCCTTGGGAAATACATCCACGAACTCCTTCACCATCAACTCTTGAATTACATTTCCAACCTTCGCCTGAGTATCCCTTACAACAGCCAAGTAACCTATACAACCCTGTCGTATTAACCTTCTAGCAGAAATGACCGATATCAAATTGGTTGGAGGATTACTCCTATCCCCCTGAATACTAAATGATGATTCACCGGGGAAATCAAATCTAACCAATTTATGATAACATTCCACACTAGCATGACAGGGTGATAACCAATCCATCCCCAAGATCACATCAAAGTCTAAGGTGTCTAACACCACCAAATTCACCAAAGTGTCCTTGTCCTTGACTCGTACTACATAGAACTCATATTCCCATTCGGCCACAAATATCTCCTTTAAATGAGTAGACACTACTAATTGTTCCTATCTCCTAACACGATCTCTACCCAACCGAGATGCAAAACATGGAGAGATAAAAGAATGAGTAGCACCAGGATCAAATAGTACCCTAGCATTCATATCACAAATTGAAAGAATACCTAAGACCACTGCATTGGATGTTTGGGCCTCCTGCTGTGTTAAAGCAAACACCCTTGCTTGGCTTTCACCAACAGAACTCTGATGTTCAGACCCAGATGGCCTGCCCTGAGAGGAAGTACCAGCACCTCTACCCCTCGATCCACTAGCCTTCCGGCCAGATGAGGCAGCAACTAAAGGAGCAGACGAAGCTGGCTGGGTGGAACCACGAGCAGAATCTTGTGATTGATGAGCCCTCAGACAATCTCTCCTAATATGCCCAGGTTGACAACACCCGAAACAAGTTCTTGTGGTAAGGAAACATCGTCCACTATGTCGTCTCCCACAAATATCACAAGGGTGGGTGACTTGACTACTCTGTCTCAAATCTTGTTGTCTCCTAACATTGAAAGTTCTCTGTCCTGTCCCAACACTAGCACTAGGCAGGTCTGTCACAACCCAATTTCTCGGGCCATGACCGGCGCATGAGCTCAATGAGCATAGCTCACTAAGCCCAAGCAAGCCTATCCATTTACCTTTGCTTAACAAATTTATCATATCATGCATACACACACACTTTTTTTTTCGGGTGTGAACATAGCCAAAACACAATGACATTATAGATAATAATATACATGCACTATACCAGTCATGTATTTAGCAATTTACATTGCATACACATATTCACATTGTTAGATTGTATTCATAATACAAAAGGACCCATGACTTCCAGCGGAGATATTTACAATAAAAGGGATTACTATCGAATACCAGACACATACCCAAGAGATGAACTACGAGGACTCCTCGATCTAGGGTCCAACAGTCACTTAATCTGAAAACATGAATTTTTATAAAACGTGAGTACAATACTCAGTGAGTGAACAAGGAAGGGAACAAGCAACAATTAGGGAGAATTTAAAATCATGAAGCATTTGTTTCAAAACAATGCAATTTAGTTCATTCCTATTTAAAACCCCTCCAAACCCAAGAGTTTTCGCTATAGCGAGCATGAATTTCGCTGCAGTGAAAACAGAGCAACAAGAGAAATATTTTTCCTCACTCAACAAAAAGCCATCCTGCTAAACTAATAAAGTCAACCTAAAATTCATGAAAATTCTCAAAGTATAATGTGTCAACTTTCATGTACATTACAACCATAAATCATTGTCCATCAATTTGTTATATCACACATATTTACATATGTATATATATATATATACGTATATACCCATCATCATCATCTCACCAACCCATCATCATCATCACCAGCTCATCATCATCATCACCAGCTCATGTGCACTCCCTACTCGTACATGGCTGGGTCATCACCGGATTATTCGCACTCCCTACTCGTACATAATCGGGTCATCACCGGGTTATGCGCACTCCCTACTCGCACATAACCAGGTCATCCTCAGCTTATGCACACTCCCTACTCGCACATAGCCGAGTCAACATAATTACACAACATTATATTCAAGCATATATGTATATCAACATAATGCAGCCACACAGAAATCCACAATAACTACATTTCATAACATAAACCTTTTCCCAAAAGCTTGTTCCCAAGGCATTCATTTTCATAAAAAAAAAATTTATAAAATCATTCAAACACTTTGTTCAAAACAGTCATATTCCCAAAACAATTTTAATAAGCAGTCCACTCACAGGTATCGAAAATCCGGATTTCGGGTGAACTCTGACTAATAGTCCTCAGGCGCAATTCCTTTGCCTTTTCCGGATGTCTCACCACCTTGACAAATAACAAAGTCGAGGAATTCACTATATTGTCCCTAAATTGATATAAATTAATTTAAACTACTAATACTTGATATGTAAATGCAAAAATATGTCCGATTACCGCTTAATCGGCGATTGTGTCCAAATAACCTCTAAATTAATTCATTTCTCCTCTAATACCTTAATTTACCACATACATTTAAATAAAGCCAAATTCAGCATTAGAACCCTCACAATTCCTTATAGAAAAATTTGGTCATTTGGTGTACTAGCATCGAATTTTTTTTCTACATAACCGTTTCACCTTACTTCATCATTTTCCATGCCACTTTCCTTAAATAAAAACAATCCCCCATTGATATTCAGCCCTCATGGTTCGGCCAACAAGGAACCCTAGAGAAATTGAATATTTCTTTTGTGTTTTTGTTCATAACCATGCTTAACTATCCCTAAACACTAACATAGTCTAAAATCAAATTATTCCAACAACAATTCCTCTTCCATACCCATTTTTCAGAATTGAATTCATCAGATAACTCAATATTCAACCATGGAAATCAAGAACAAAAGCATGGTTAAGCTAGGTATCAAGGAGAATTAAAGAAATTTTAACTTACCTAGCTTGTTTCCTTGATTTCTTCACTTTTTCTTTGAATTTCCACCTAGGTTTTCTTGTTTTTTCTTTTGTTCTTCCTTTTTTTCTTGTTGCTGGATGTCTAGGCCGAATATGGTGAGGGAATTGGGGATTTAATGGGCTGATTTCTATAGAAAATAATAAAATAATCAAGCATGCCATGTGTCACATGCTTATTGGCCCAAATTTTTAACTTTTTGACTTTTTCTTCTTAATTTTTCACCACAAATATTCTGGTATTTATCCAATCCTACCACAATTAAAATCCCTTGGTCTTGACAAGTGTTGGGGCGAAAATTTTACTGATTTGCCCTCGAGACGAAAAAATTACGATTTTACCCCTATACTCTGAAATGTACCGGAATCTCATTGTTTCTACTTTTCAACCTAAAATAACACTAATATTGATCAATATTAACCAAATGGAGTAAAATTTGCTTTAAAAAATTTCCGTTTAGTCCTCTAGTTGTAAAATTACCATTTTACCCTTGTGCTCCATAAATATCGGGAATCATAATTTTTCACTGCTAAACATCATTTTATACTCCAATAATCATAATTATATTTCATATAATTATTCTTGGTCAAATGTGATCAAATCTTGGCTAAAAATCTCCATTTTATCATCAAATGGTAAAATGACCGTTTTGTCCGTAATTGGTCAATTTTCTGATGGACTCCAAACTGGACCTTGAACTCCAAATCACTATTCTAAGCCATTCTGTTGGTTTTAAAATTTTCAAATTCCTCTTAGAATTTCTATTTGAACTAGTTCAAGGCTCGATTTAATTTAGTTGTACCACTCGATACAATACCGTCTTTTAATTGAGCTTGACAGGATCTCACAAGGTCACTCATCTGTTGGGATAATCGTAAATCCCTTTGTGGACCCTGAAGGTTAGAAGACGAACCACCACTACTGAAATCTCTCCGACCTTGATAACCCTTAGTCTTGGCCCTCTTTGCCCTATCCCTCGCAGCCCTACTCTCACTGGTCCTCATCTCAATGCGCTGAGCAATATCTACTGCTGTGGAATAGGTAGTGAAATCTCGAGATGCCACAGCCCTAAACAGTCGCTCTACTAACCCATCCACAAACCTCTGAATCTTCATCTCCTCAGTAGAAATGAGGTAGGGAGCATAGCGAGACAATTGTTTAAACTTGATGTCATACTCCGACACTGTCATACTCGAAGTCTGTACCAAATTCTCAAACTCTCTGGCTCTGGCATTACGTATACTGAGTGGTAGGAACCGATCCAAGAAGGCTGCACTAAACTCACTCCAAGCCAATGGTGCTGCATCCGTCGGTCTGCCTCTACACAAGGAGCTATACCATTCATACGCCACATCCTCTAATCGGAAGGCGGCTAACTCGATTGATCGGACACTAGAGCATCCCAAAGCTTTACATATCTTCTCCATCTTATCCAGGAAAACCTAGGGTTTCTCTAATGCATCAAACCCTAAAAATGATGGAGGCTTAAGCTTTAGGAAATCGGGAAGAGAAATCTCTAAGTGACCCCTCTCTACCTCACGAAATTGGCGATCGGCCTGTCCTTGGGAGCTAGGAGATTCTTGTATTGTAGGTCTCCCCTCTACTATCCTTTGTATATCCTCCATACGAGTCGCCATCATCTTTACAACCCGGTTAACTCCTTGTAGGCTTGCCGCCAAATCCTCAATAGTAATACGCCCAGCTGGGTATCTATCTACATCACCTGAGGACTGTCCTTCCTCTTGCCTACTCACAGGCGTATTCGACCTCACCGGCCTAGTGGCCCTGCCACGTCTACCTCGGCCTCTCCGGGTGGATGCCAGTGGTCTATCTGCCATCTCAATGGGAGCATCTTGCTCCCCTACCCGTCTTGAGGAGGCTCGTGTCTTACGCGGCATTCTTACCTAGACAAGAGCAAACACCTGTTATTAAACACATATTATAATCATACTTAAGGCAAAAGGTGGTTTCTAAGATAGAAAATCTATGCGTTCATTTGGTTGTAAAATGTGCTGCGGTTCACACTTCACAACCAAAGTTCCCACATAAAACCCGACACTCCGCTGGACCAACAAATGGAAGTCCTAAGACCTAGACAAACTTAGGGCTTTGATACCAACATTGTCACGACCCAAATTTCGGGCCATGACCGGCGCATGGGTTCAATGGACGTAATCCACTAAACCCAAGCAAGCCTATTATTTATCTTACTTATAATTCCATATATTATCACTAAGTCATATTTCATAACTTTGAATCAAAATAGTGATATACATTGCCAACTCATACTGACATTACTCATTTAAAATTTACATTAAGTTCATCTATACATAACAAAATAATACTCGACTTCAAGCAGAGGGACTCGGATGAATATACAGTTACCGAATGCAAAGACACCTACCAAAAGATGGACACAGGTCTACAAGGACACCTCGTCCTCATTATCGACTGCCTCGTGATCTGAAAACATGAATTTGAAAACAGTGAGTATAAACCCAGTGAGTGAACAAGGAAGGGAATAAGCAACAATTAGGGAGAATTTAAAATCATGATGCACTTGTTTCAAAACAATGCAATTTAGTTCATTCTTATTTAAAACCCCTCCAAACCCGAGAGTTTCTCGCTGCAGTGAGCATGAATTTCGCTGCAGCGAAAACGGAGCAACAAGAGAAACATTTTTCCTCACTCAACAAAAAGCCATCCTGCTAAACTAATAAAATCAACATAAAATTCATGAAAATTCTCAAAGTACAATGTGTCAAATTTCACGTACATTACAACCATAAATCATTGTCCATCAATTTGCTATAACACACACATTTACATATGTATATATATATATATGTATATACCCATCATTATCATCTCACTAACCCATCATCATCATCACCAGCTCATCATCATCATCACCAGCTCATGTGCACTCCCTACTCGCACATGGCTAGGTCATCACCGGCTTATGCGCACTCCCTACTCGCACATAACCGGGTCATCACAGGGTTATGCGCACTCTCTACTCGCACATAATCGGGTCATCTTCGGCTTATGCGCACTCCCTACTCGCACATAGCAGAGTCAACATAATTACACAACATTATATTCAAGCATATATGTATATCAACATAATGCAGCCACATAGAAATCCATAATAACCACATTTCATAACATAAACCTTTTCTCAAAAGTTTGTTCCCAAGGCATTCATTTTCATGAAAAATTGCATAAAATCATTCAAACACTTTGTTCAAAACAGTCATATTCCCAAAACAATTTTGATAGGCAGTCCACTCACAGGTGCCGAAAATTCAAATTTCGAGTGCACTCGGACTAGTAGTCCTCAAGCATAATTCCTTTGCCTTTTCCAGACGTCTCACTACCTTGACAAATAACAAAGTCGAGGAATTTACTATATTGTCCCTAAATTGATATAAACTAATTTAAATTACTAATGCTTGATATGTAAATGCAAAAATACGTTCGATTACCGCTTAATCGCGGTATCGATTAAATTCGATCGATCACTCGATTAATTGACGATTGTGTCCAAATCACCTCTAAATTAATTCATTTTTCCTCTAATACCTTAATTTACCACATACCATTTAAATAAAGCCAAATTCAACATTAGAACCCTCACAGTTCCTTCTAGAAAAATTCGGTCATTTGGTGCACTAGCACCGAAATTTTTTTCTACATAACCGTTTCACCTTAATTCATCATTTTCCAAGCTATTTTCCATGGAATAAAAACAATCCCCCATTGATATTCAGCCCTCATGGTTCGACCAACAAGGAACCCTAGAGAAATTGAATATTTCTTTTGTATTTTTGTTCATAACCATGCTTAACTATACATAAACACTAACATTGTCTAAAATCAAATTATTCCAATAACAATTCCTCTTCCATACCCATTTTTCAAAATTGAATTCGTCATGATAACTCAATATTCAACCATGGAAATCAAGAACAAAAGCATGGGTAAGCTAGGTATCAAGGAGAATTAAAGAACTTTTAACTTACCTAGCTTGTTTCCTTGATTTCTTCACTTTTTCTTTGAATTTTCACCTAGGTTTTATTGTTTTTCCCTTTGTTCTTCCTTTTTTTCTTGTTGCTGGTTGTCTAGGCCGAATATGGTGAGAGAATTGGGGATTTAATGGGCTGATTTCTATAGAAAATAATAAAATAATCAAGCATGCCACGTGTCACATGCTTTTTGGCCCAATTTTTAACTTTTTGACTTTTTCTTCTTAATTTTCCACCACAATTATTCTGGTATTTATCCAATCCTACCACATTTAAAATCCCTTGGTCTTGACAAGTGCTGGGGTGAAAAATTTACCGATTTGCCCCCAAGCAAAAAAATTACAATTTTACCCTTATACTCTGAAATGTACCGGAATCACATTATTTCTACTTTTCAACCTCAAATAACACTAATATTGATCAATATTAACCAAATGGGCTAAAAAAATCATTTTTTTAACAAAAATTCCCGTTTAGTCCTTTAGTGGCAAAATTACCATTTTGCCCTTATACTCCAAAAATACCGAGAATCACAATTTTTCACTACTAAACATCATTTTCTACTCCAATAATTATAATTATATTTCATATAATTATTCTTGATAAAATATGATCAAATCTTGGCTAGAAATCTCCATTTAATTATCAAATGGTAAAATGATCGTTTGTCCCTAATCGGTCAATTTTTCTGATGGACTCCAAACTGGACCTTGAACTCCGAATCACTATTCAAAGCCATTCTGTGGGTTTCAAAATTTTTAATTTCCTCTTAGAGTTTCTATTTGAACTAGTTCAATGCTCGATTTAACTTAGTTGTACCACTCGATACAATACCGTTTTTTAATCGAGCTTGACAAGGTCTCACAATATTATATCAAAGTACTGTCATTATCAATCCAACATATACATACTTCGTTTATAACATGACTCTTAGTAGTTTACATTACATATACATGTTCACAAGTAATAGACTCGAGACCATCAGTGGAGTGACTCTAGGTGAAGATACAGCTATTGAGATGCCATAGTACCTACCAAGAATACGAGCATAGGTATGCAACTCAATCTAGGTCCCAACTGCCTCCAAATCTGAAAACATGAATTTTAAAAACGTGAGTACGAAACTCAGTGATTAAACAAGGAAGGGAACAAGCAATCAATAAGAAAATTTTGAAAATCATGATGCATCTATTTTAAAACAATGCAATTTAACTTAGTGTTTATCATAACCCTTCAGGAAAACCCCAATTTATTAAATCACTTAATGTAAAGAGTCCATACTTAACTATGGTACCAAAGAAGTGAAAAATAGCGTAGCAATCGATCAAGATACTAAGCGAAACAAAAAGTTTTTCGCTGCAGCAAGATTCAAGTCATAAAACACAAACTTTCTCGCCGTAACGAAAACCATGTCTGGTGAAACCCTCGAAACCTGAGAGTTTCTCGCTACAGCGATAAACAGGGCACCAGCAAAAATTCCCCATTTCCTCAAGAAAAGGCCATCCTACTTAAATGACAAAAACAACATAAAACACATATAATTTCCCAAAGTTCAACATGTCAAGTTTCACATGCATTTCAATCATATGCCATATTCATAAGCTTTTATTGAATAAACATAGATATACATGAATACATAGATAACCACCAATATCACCATTATCACACCCAGCTCATGTGCATCCCCCCACATTGTGCACATAGCCGGAGTCATCGTGTGCATCCCCCCACATCGTGCACAATTAGTGCCATATTGTACATCCCCCCACATCGTGCACACGGGCACTATCATCATCCACCTCCCTCACCACGCCATCACCGGCATGTGCATCCCCCCACATCGTGCACACACACGGTTATAATCATCACACAATATCAACCATCATGCACAACATATATATATATATATACCAACATAATGTAGCAGTGCATGAATCCATAACAACCACATGTCACAACATAAAGTCAATTATCAAAGGCTTGTTCCTAAGGCACTCGTTTTTAAGAAAAGTTGTATAAAATCATTCAAATGTTTTGTACAAAACAGCCACATTCCCAAAACAATTTTGAAATGCAGTTCACTCACTGGTAATTTGTTGAACCTTTGATCGACTCTAACTTCCCTAATTGTCCAAATGGGATGATGGGGCTTCATTGGAACCTATCATCACATTAGCATCACCAATTTGTCAATTCACATACTTATAAAGTTTAAAGCTTTCTCTTAGCTAACTTCCAATTGCCATTTAAATGGCTATCTATTTCACTACCCTAATCACTCTAAAATGAGTGGATAACCTCAACTACAACATTCACAAGTCTACTTACTAATCATTCCCAACACAAAAATAAATTCTAATTCATTACTCACCTTGGTAGCTTGTAACTTTGAAATTCTTTCCAATAAATTTTTCAAGCTATTATGGGAGCCTTCTCTCTCTTTCTCTCTCTTTCTCTCTCTAAACACCTAGCTAGTGAGAGAAAGTATGAAAGTGGGATTTTTCAAGGATTTTGAAGTAAAAGAGTGAAAAAGCACAAGGGTTCCATGAAAAGGTGCACAAAGGCATGAAAATTGAAGCTAGAGAGAGAAAGTTATGAAGTTTTCATGCCATGCTTCCATGGAGGGGGAAACAAAACGTGAGATGGAAGGAGGAAGAAGAAGAAGCTGTTGGAAATTGAAGAAGCTGTTGGAAAGAGAAGATATTTATAGCTCAAACTTATCCAATTCCTTCAGAAATTACGAAAATGCCCTTTAGCAAGTTAACTTGTTCTTCTCCAATCTTTTGTGCAATCTTTTTATTTTTTTGACACTAGAATAAGGTCCACAATGATCTTAACTACTCGGGTTTACGAAACTTAAAATTTTGACTCGGGATGCAAAATGACCAATTTACCCTTTTTGTTTCCTTCTGTTTTAATTTAGTCCTCCCAACACTCATTTAACTCCAATTTCCTTCTATTACCTTCTTCTACACATGTATAAACAAAGTATGAAGTTTGTACTCCAACGCGGTGTCCCCATAATATTTAAAATATTTATTTGCCAGCGCTATCTTTACTTAATAAAGACACGCGACCCTATTAACGTCATTTTTCTCCCAAATTCTCTCATTCTTCTTCTCCCCCACTTAAATTGACCATATACTTCTCCTTCATGAAAAATTTTGACACTGAATAAAATATTAATATTTTAATATTATTTTATTCTAAAAATTTCCTCATCTCCTTGGCACCCAAAATACCTTATCATGCCTCAATTGACTTTCGAATCACTTTTTATCCCGTAAATTCTTCTCTGATAAAAATATTATTATTTTATTATTATTTTCTCTCATGCGGAATATTTTATCCCAAACTATTCCTTAGGCCTACTTGGACCTTAATAACATTAGAAAACTACTTTTAAGGGTCACTAAGAGAAATGATGAAATTACCCCTAGTTCGCATTATCACGTCTACTTCTAGTTATGTGCCTATGAAGATCGAGATTTCACAAGTTCTCTTCTAAATTACCCTTTTTAGCTCAGTAATCAACCTCAATTGGCATTCGTAAACTTTATTAGCTACCGTATCAAAATACAGGGTACTACAGTCTCGCCCACTTAACAATTTGTCCTCGAATTCAAATCGACGTAGGGTGAATAATCAAAGTTCTAAAGTACTACCACATCACTTTCATCGGGCATTCTTAACATAGAACCTTGGTTTATGCATCATATTGATTTCCAATCTTATAGAAAACTCGACAATATCATAGTATATAGTTATATGTACTACTCTTGTTGGATCAAAACAATATCATTCTTTATCTTATGAAGAGAATTCAAATATGCTATTAGTTCTAGTCACACTTCAATCAAATCATCCTTAAATCATCAATCATGCATGTTTACTTGACCATCCACAATTCCTTTGCCTTGATCTTTTATCAAGCCTTCCAATAATCGAGCATTTATTCCACCATTAACTATGGGTCTAAATGGTCAACCAATCTATATTCCGTTTTAAATACCTCCATACAAATTTCATTCAAGCATTTCATAATACATAAGGATCAAACACTCTTTATTCATTTCATCTATTTTTTTAATATCAAAGATGATTCAAATCTAGTAACCATTAGTCATCATATTCCCAAAAACAAACTCCAATACTTTCATGATCAAGTGCTCACTAGATAAATCTAAACTTATACCACAAGGCATTTCAATAAATCGTGACATTCCACATACCCCCTTATAATCTTAACCAATCTTTTTAATCAATAACTCAACCTCTCAAGATTAAAGTTGCTCAAAATTTTCCCTTTAAAGTTCCTTTCCAAGTCTCATTTTGATTACTAATCATTTCTATATTTCCAATGTCATAGCTAATTTGCTCATCATCAATCACCTACAACATATCTAACTTGATATTTCTCAAATTTACTCCAAACATCAAATCTCATGGCCTCATTAGTTTATCAATCTGAAGATCAAATTAAACATTTATCTCTCCTTAAATGCACTTTAAAATTCAAGAATAATCTATTAAGGCCTTTTTGATATTAACTTCTTTTAGTCCTTTTTACCTTAGAAAATTAAATCCATAATCATTCATTTTGAATCATGAGCTTTATATCAATCAAGACAGATTTTACACTTTTAATTATACGAATTCAAATGCACACCTTTATGCATAAGTTATAAACTTTTCCCCACATCATTGTATATCAAAACTATATATATTGAAGCTATACCAAAACTAATACATCATTTTCCATTGCCCCTTAGGGTATTAAATTCATGTCATACTTCTCTATTTGTGTACTTCGTAATAACCTAAAAATTTCTAGCTCACAGTTAAGCTAGTGCATATGACAAGCCTCTCAAGCTATATTAAAACACCAAATTTTGTCATGATATAATAGAATTTGATGAACTCATACCAAAAGTATAAACACTTACTTTTAAGCTAACAACATTATAATCCCCTTGTTCATTGCCAAAATCAGCGATAAATTATCTTAATCATTGTCTAGCACAATAACCACTGATAGAATATCATCATCGAATCAAATTATAACTAACTCCGCATGAGCTTTTATGCAATATGCAACATATATATCCATACATATATATTTGCAAAATTTTTTAACTTCGAATAGCCTTAGGCATATTGTGAGACATTGACCTTTATAGACTCGTAGATAGAAATATACGCGATATCCCTAATCAGGGGTAATTTTGTCATTTTCTCAATAAGCCCATAAAAGTAAGTTTTAAACAATATTATGGCTTAAGTAGGCCTAAAGCATAAATGAATGATGAAAATATGGGTGAAATGACAAGGAAATAAAAATTTTGATATTTTCATGTTCTAGGGGGAAAATGGTAATTTTGTCACCCGAGGACAAAATGGGAATTTTGAAATTTTGCACCACCTAACACTTTTCATGCCCATGGATTTCAGCCATTAACATCTTAAATTGTAGAAAATTGAAACATTTTATGTGGTGGAGAGAGATTGCTTAATGGATAAGTATTACACATGGACCAATGGAAACATGCCATGTGTCAAGCCTGGATTATTCTAGAATTTCCTTGTAAAATCTATTTAAAACTTTCTTAGTCTCATGAATAAGTATTACACATGGACCAATGGAAACATGCCATGTGTCAAGCTTGGATTATTCTAGAATTTCCTTGTAAAATCTATTTAAAACTCTTTTAGTCTCACCCATATGGCCTGCCAAAGCATGAAGTGAAGAGGAAAGGAAAGAACACAAACCCTAGGTGGGAGAATTGAAGAAAAAGTGTGGGATTTCAAGGGATTAAGCTAATTTGTGGAGGGGCATTTTAGTAATTTCTAAGGGAATGGATAAGCTTGGGCCATAAATATCCTCTCCTTCCAGCAGCTTCTTGGGATTTCCAGCAACTTCCTCTTCTTGTTCTCTTCCCCCTCACGTTTCTTCAATTTCTCCATGGAAGCTTGATGTGAAGCTTTCATAACTTTCTCTCTCTAGCTCTAATTTTCATACCTTGGTACCCTTTTGACTAGAACCCTTTAATTCTTCCACTCTCTCACTTTAAAGCCCTTGAAAATGATGAAAATCTTGTTTTCATACTCTCTCACTAGTTAGGTGTTTTAAAGAGAGAAAGAGGAAGCTTTATTAATAGCTTGAGAGCTTTTGGAAAGAAGTTCAAAGTTACAAAGCTATCAAGGTGAGTAGTAAACTAGTATTGGGTTTTAAGTGTTGAGAATGACTAGAGATTTGATTTGTGAATATTTTGTAGTTGAGATTGTTAATTCACTTTGGAGTGATAGGAAAGTGAAAATGGATGGCCATTTAAATGGCAATTGAAAGCTAGCTAAAAGATAGCTTTTAGGGTTTATAGTATGTAAATTGACATTATGGAAATGTTAATTTGATGGTAGGTGCTAACGAAGCCCCATCACCCTAATTGGATCATTAGGGGAATTAAGAGTCGGCTAAAGGCTCAACGAATATTGATGAGTGGACTTGCATTTCAAACTTGTTTTGGGGAATATGAAAGATTCTATCCAACTTGTCTTAGAAAATGTACCTTGGGAACAAGCTTTTAGTAAAATGATTTTATATTGTGAAAATGTGTTATACAATGGTTTATATGTTATCACAATATGATAAAATGCATGATATGCATTGGATGCTTCTTTGCATGTTGATGTGGACCCGGCTATGTGCGAGTAAGAGTGCACATAAGCTGTTGCTGACCCGACTATGTGCGAGTAGGAATGCACATAAGCCGTTGCTGACCCGGTTATGTGTGAGTGAGAGTGCACATAAGCCGTTGCTGACCTGGCTATGTGCGAGTGGGAGTACGCATAAGCTGTTGCATATGAGATGATGATGATGAGAGGGTGTACATGATGATTGATATATATATATATATATATATATATATATATATATATATATACATATATGGTATATGGTTGTAAATGCAAATATGTGAGCATTTGATTTATTGAAATTTGGGAGTTTACATGTGTTACATGTTGCAATTGTTATTTTAGCATGATGGCTTGTTTTAAAGGAATATGAGACTTTTTCCTTGATGTTCTGACTCTTGCTGCAGCGAGAAACTCTCGAGTTTGAGGGCCTTCACCAGACCTAGTTCTCACTACAGCGAGAATGAAGTTCGCTGCAACGAGAAACTTTCTGTCCATTTTGGCTAACTTGTGGGTTTTGCTATATTTTTCGATTCTTTGGTACCATATTTGAGTATGGATCTTTTAAGTGATTTACTCATGAGGGGTTTACATGAGGGATTCTACTAAGAACTAGAACAAATTGCATTGTTTTGAGAAAATGAGTGCATCATGATTTCGATAAACATTCCTTATGGTATGATTGTTCCCTTCTTGTTCACTCACTAAGTTTATGCTCACCGCTTTCAACTTCATGTTTTCAGATTAAGAGACAGTCGGTAACTAGGACGAGGTGTCATCATGGACTTGTATCCATCTTTTGGTAGGTGTCTCGGCATTCAGTAGCTGTACATTCATCCGAGTCTCTCCGCTGGACATCGAGTCTTCTTTTGTTGTGTATAGACAAACCTAATGTGAATTATTAAGATACATGTGTAGACAGTGTATATACACCTGTTTGGTATGCCAGTATGAAGTGGCAATGCTTAATATTATTTTGATTCTAAGTTATGATATATGACTTAGCAATTTATGATGGAATGATGAACATGTCAGATTAATAGGCTTGCTTAGGCTTAGTGGACTACGTCCATTGGGCCCATGCACCGGTCGTGGCTCGAAATTTGGGTCGTGACACATATCAAGCTCAATAAGCCATCTGTAAAACCAAAATAACGAACAATCAAGTTTAGAATCATTTCTTTTTGAAGTAGACCTCTACAATTTCCATAGTATATTTCTATTCCTTCACTAAAGGTAATATCAACTAACTTGACCATATCATCATTGCTCTTTAAGCACCTAGAGCTTGATTCAGCCTTTGCGTGCCAATATTAGGCACTCTATCTTGAAAATTCCTCAAAACAAAGTGAAGCATGTGAGGGAAACACCTTTCACAATTTATGCCTTGTGTCTACGAGTATATCAAAACCACAACCTCATCGGGTCTACCTAATGGCATGATACTCACTGCCTTAAACCAATATCTCCAAGCATCCTTATATTTGTAACATATCTTTATACTCATGTGGCACATTAGCCACGAGCTCTAACTTGACTATATAGCCATTTGCTCTTGGAGTTTTAATGTTCTCTCATTGCGAACAATCTCTTAAATCTATCTCACCAGGATGTCCACAAAGTGGTTACCAATCCATAACTTATAGTTCAATGCCTAAAGCAGTGAACACAATCTCATCGTTAGAGTTATATTCTTATCTACCAATCATAGCTCCCTTTATGAGCACATACTTTACACTGCTTGATTGTTCACAAGCCACTCATGGCCATCCAAATTTGACCTCTTATAGCAAGTCAAACTAGTATATTATTCTTATGTTTTCCAATACACTTCCAAAATGCTTAAACACATCCTTTAATAGAATTCTATTGAGGACTCACACAATCAAAGGCTTATCTTCAAAGCCACGCATAACTTGAACAATTTAATATATATTCGATAACATATAGCTCATTAACCCCATTGAACATTACTTTAAGATCTTTCAAGATGTCCTTACTCTTATTTCGGACCGAACCAATCTAACTTAATATAATTGCATTGATTATCCTTGAGCTTTTTATGCTCGTCATAACAACACCTATGTTTTGCCCATTATTCGTCTTAATGACTTTCAGCCTTTCGCAACACACTTCTCATACATGTTAAGGCATTCTCAATCTCATACCAAGCCTATAGTCATATAATCACCAATTAGGCCAAATCCTTCTATGGAGTATCTCGTTCCATACAATGAATGTGAATCACAAAATATACAACTTCAAGTGTTTGCTTACATATTGGTAACCTCTATATATTTTATGATCATGGTAATCACAATTTGCAAAACTAGCTTTCTATCACAAGTTTGTAATCAGAACGTTAGTCTTCACATATCTCACTTTGGACATACTTCATTACTAATATTCGTATACCTTTCCCACAACATCCAATGCAAATTGATTAAACAATGATCTCCAAATTTACTCTTAGGTACACATATATTAAATTGTACACCACTTAGTGTTAAGATCTTGACTTTACTCATTAATTCTTAACCAATTACATCCATAAGATAAACAATTCACGTAATTTTTGTATCTTGCCTTTGCAGTCATAATATCAAAATTTCTTAAGCTTAGGATGCAGAAACTTTCTCTTAGAGCATAGCTGAAAATCCACATGTTTTCAGTCCCTTACCTTTGGAGAAGTCACATTCAAGACTAATCATTTACATCATAGGTTGCATATTGAACCAAATATATTTTTAAATTGACCTTTAAACCAATTCATATATCGATCTTCATATAGACCTCCATATGGCACTTAGACTAAATTTGTCATTTCCATGTCATTTAATTTCAAACTACTAAATCCATACCTAGTCCTTTAATCCTTTGGCTCCATGCTAAGCATAGCAAAATTCAAGCTCATCCTTAAAGTAGGTTTGTTTACTAGCCTTTTTCTTCATGACTACCATCAATTATAATAATCACTGATTTTCACCCTTGAGCTAATTCATATACCTTAAATTTTAAACCATAATAGTTCAAATTAACCCTTGGGATCTCACGATCACTTAATTGAAAAAAACCAGCTCACTCTAACCTTTTGTAAACATATTCAACACATATTCTCATATAAATATTTCGAAAGCCCAACGCCATTTATATATGGCATAACAAGCTCAATTAACCTAGTGCACTTAACCTCGTGCACATAAGTATTGGCTTACTCTTTCCTCGATATTTAAATTTATAAACCTCAAGCGAGTCATAACAATCACTATTCATTCCAGTCAAAATGCAACTCTTATTACCATATCGTACGTCCTCCCTATATTGACATCAAATACAATCCATAGTCTCCAAATTTTTAAATCTTTTTTTCCTTGATAACCATGGGTTCAAATCATAATTCCACTAAAGGAATAAATTATTACAGACCTAACAGTCCAACTCCACCTTCCTCCATTCTTCGTCGGAGGAATATATCATTATATTGACCTTTCATTAAGAGCATTTGCTTAAAAATCTTTCCAATAATGACTTGTGTCTCGGGTGGCATCTCAAACCCGAGTAGCAATACCATTTATGCCCTTTACATGACGATAGCAAAAGAGTAGGTTACTAGGAATAAGAGTTCATATAGCTTCCTGTCTATGACTTGTGCTGCAGTCACAAACCATAGACAAGACTCTACATTAACTTCGACAACTCCGCTGACTAACAAGAAAATCCCTAGGACTTGACTAAACCTAAAGCTCTGATACCAACTTTGTCACAGCCCAAATTCCCGAGCCATGACCTGCGCATGGGCCCAATGGGCATAGCCCACTAAGCCCAAGCAAGCCTTTTTATGCAATTCCGATTATCATTCCCATCCATCATCTTTAAAATGAAGTGTTGTAACTCTCAAAAGTAAATGTTCTAGTAATATTTTATAACAACTGAATATTCACATTTATATTATATCAAAGTACTGTCATTATCAATCCAACATATACATACTTCATTTATAACATGACTTTTAGTAGTTTAGATTACATATACATGTTCACAAGTAATAGAATCGAGACCATCAGCGGAGTGACTCTGGGTGAAGATACAACTATTGAGATGCCATAGTACCTACCAAGAAGAAGAGCATAGGTATGCGACTCAATCTAGGTCCCAATTGCCTCCAAATCTAAAAACATGAATTTTAATAACGTGAGTACGAAACTTAGTGAGTGAACAAGGAAGGGAACAAGCAATCAATAGGAAAATTTTGAAAATCATGATGCACTTATTTTAAAACAATGCAATTTAACTTAGTGCTTATCGTAACCCCTTAGGAAAACCTCAATTAATTAAATCACTTAATGTAAAGGGTCCATGCTCAACTATAGTACCAAATAAGTGGAAAATAACATAGCAATCGATCAAGATCCTAAGCGAAACAGAAAGTTTTTCACTGCAGCGAGATTCAAGCCATAAAACACAAACTTTCTCGCTGCAACGAGAACCATGTCTGGTGAAACCCTCGAAACCCGAGAGTTTCTCGACAAGGCAAGAGCAAAAATTCCCCATTTCCTCAAGAAAAGGCCATCTTGTTTCCTCAAGAAAAGGCCATCTTGCTGAAATGAAAAAAACAACATACTACACATATTATTTCCCAAAGTTCAACATGTCAAGTTTCACATGCATTTCAATCATATTCCATATTCATAAGCTTTTCTTTCATAACCATAGATATACATGAATACATAGATAACCACCAATATCACCATCATCACACCCAGCTCATGTGCATCCCCCCACATCGTGCACATAGCCGGAGTCATCGTGTGCATTCCCCCACATCGTGCACAGTTAGTGCCATAGTGTACATCCCCCCACATCATGCACACGGGCACTATCATCATCCACCTCCCTCACCACGCCATCACCAGCATGTGCATCCCCCCACATCGTGCACACACACGGTTATAATCATCACACAATATCAACCATCATGCACAACATATATCTATATATATATATACCAACATAATGTAGTAGTGCACGAATCCATAACAACCACATGTCACAACATAAAGTCAATTATCAAAGGCTTGCTCCCAAGGCACTCGTTTTTAAGAAAAGTTGTATAAAATCATTCAAATGCTTTGTACAAAACAGTCATATTCCCAAAATGACTTTGAAATGCAGTTCACTCACTAGTAATTTGTTGAACCTTTGGTTGACTCCAGCTTCCCTAATTGTCCAAATGGGATGATGGGGCTTCATTGGAACCTATCATCACATTAGCATCACCAATTTGTCAATTCACATACTTATAAAGTCTAAAGCTTTCTCTTAGCTAACTTCCAATTGCCATTTAAATGGTTATCTATTTCACTACCCTAATCACTCTAAAATGAGTGGATAACCTCAACTACAACATTCACAAGTCTACTTACTAATCATTCCCAACACAAAAATAAATTCTAATTCATTACTCACCTTGGTAGCTTATAACTTTGAAATTCTTTTCAATAAATTTTCAAAGCTATTATGGGAGCTTTCTTTTTTTTTCTCTCTCTAAACACCTAACTAGTGAGAGAAAGTATGAAAGTGAGATTTTTCAAGGGTTTTGAAGTAAAAGAGTGAAAAAGCAAAAGGGTTCCATGAAAAGGTGCACAAAGGCATGAAAATTGGAGCTAGAGAGAGAAAGTTATGAAGTTTTCATATCATGCTTCCATGGAGGGGGAAACAAACGTGAGATGAAAGGAGAAAGAAGGAGAAGTTGCTGGAAATTGAAGAAGCTACTGGAAGGAGAAGATATTTATAGCTCAAACTTATCCAATTCCCTTTAAAATTACGAAAATGCCCTTTAGCAAGTTAACTTGTTCTTCTCCAATCCTTTGTGCAATCTTTTATTCTTTTAACACTGGGACAAGGTCCACAATGATCTAAACTACTCAGGTTTACGAAAGCTTAAAATTTTGACTCGGGGTGCAAAATGACCATTTTACCCTTTTGTTTCCTTCCATTTTAATTTAGTCCTCCCAATACTCATTTAACTCCAATTTCCTTCTATTACCTTCTTCTACACATGTACAAACAAAGTATGAAGTTTGTACTCCAACGCAGCGTCCCCATAATATTTAAAATATTTATTAGTCAGTGCTATCTTTACTTAATAAAGACACGTGGCCCCATTAACGTCATTTTTCTCCAAAATTCTCTCCTTCATCTTCTCCCCCACTTAAATTGACCATATACTCCTCCTTCATGAAAAATTTTGACACTGAATAAAATATTAATATTTTAATATTATTTTATTCTAAAAAATTCCTTTTGTCTCCTTGGCACCCAAAATACCTTATTATGCCTCAATTGATTTTTATCCCGTAAATTCTTCTTCGATAAAAATATTATTATTTTCTCTCATGCAAAATATTTTATCCCAAACTATTCCTTAGGCCTACTTGGACCTTAATAACATTAGAAAACTACTTTTAGGGGCTCACCAAGAGAAATGATGAAATTACCCCTAGTTCGCATTATCGCGTCTACTTCTAGTTATGTGCCTATGAAGATCGAGATTTCATAGGTTCTCTTCTGAATTACCCTTTTTAACTCAGTAATCAACCTCAATTGGCATCCGTAAACTTTATTAGCTGTCGTATCAAAATACAGGGTACTATAGAAAGAAAGGAGAGGAAAGTGAAAGGCTTGGGTAGTGAGTGATTCAAGAGTAATTATTGGAATATCAAGTGGGTTTCAAGATTCAAGAGACATAAGGTAAGGATTTTGATTTTTTGCTTGAGAAATTTTTGGAAATGAGTTGATAATTGTGTAAGTATATTTATGGCAACTATAGTGGCCATGGGTGTGAGGAAATTGTGAATTTTGTTGGGTGAAATCCAAGCTAAAACCAAGTGGTAAGCTTAATGCTACAATTAGAAGTCTGATTAGTTTGATATTGTGACAATGATTGTGTACAATATGTAGTGTTATTGTAATGTCATGGGTATGGTTGAAAAGCAATTATATTAATTGGAAGCTTAGAAAAAAAATGGATTGTGTGGATATATGTTGTTAGGAAAGGCTTAAAAGGTTATGGATGTTGGTGCGTATGAATGAATGAATATTGATGTTATGCTTAGTAGCAACATGTAAATGAGAATGGTAGTACATGTAGACTTGGAAAACGTTTGATGGAAGTAAATTTATAGTTGCTGCCATATGCTAGGTTATTGTTGTGGAAATGATGCTTAAACTTGATAAATATCCTTAGAAAGGATCAATATACGTATTAGAGTCATAAATAAATTACTGGTAATTATAATTTAAAGAATTATGCAAGCAAAGGGTAAAGGCAACTTTGGTAAAAATGTGTTAAGATGTATATGAATATGCAAGGTTAAGTGAGGAAAAGTGGTGATTCTAGCATATTATGAGTTATTAACATGATGGTAATGTTTGAATAAGGAGGAAAATGGGAATGATAAACACTAAGATTATTGAATTTGGATTGTTGCTAAGAAGTATATAAGTAGAAAAGTTTACCGTGGTGGCGTGCCGATTTAAGTAACGAGTGACTGGCAAGTAGAAATAGCGAGATACACACCCAAATCAATAGCGACAAAGCATCCTGCTATTGTAAAGTGAGTGGGGGGTGCCTATTTCAAAAATTTCCATAGCTATATAATGTTATATGTTTTGTAAACGTTGCCGTTTTTCATTAAATGTAATTGTGGAAAGCATGAGCTGTTAGCTTCGATAGGCGATTTCTAAATGGATTTACAATGATTTATACACTATTATTGTGGAAAGAATGAGCTGGTAGAACTTGTAGAAAATTGTGGATGCAAGTTGTTTTGAAAATTGTTTTGGATATATTTATAGATGAGCTATATACATAAAGTGTTTTAAAAATCGGTAAACAAGCCTTTTATACTGTTTTGCATTCAAAATATGTGCCTTGTATTTGTGGGTGATATGCATAGTTTAAATGAAATAGTTAAATGATTTAAAATGCAAGTTTTGAGTACCGATTTTAGTCTGATCTTGGTATAAAAGAATACACCATGCCTTTTTATGTGAAAGGTAATTTGAAAGGTTAATGAACCTAGTTTTCAAATGGTTTTAAGCAAAAGACTTGGAAACCTCGATTTGATTTGTTTGAAAATGGTTTTGACAAACCAAGTGCGTCGAGAGTAGGTCGATTGTCACATCACTTAGATGTGACTCTCGTGCATGAGTGAGCTCTAGCTAGAGAACCTTTGGGTCACCGACGGGCGATTAGGCGTGGCGGGGGCAATGACCAGTGATATGTATATGTGGCTAGGCCACAAGTGATCTGATAGAGTAAGACTCCCGAATTTACGCGATAGTGACCGTTTGATTCTCCGATGTCGGCCAACATCTTGGAGACTGCCATGGCTATGGGAATCTAGTGGAGTAAGACTCCCAGATTAGTATTACGTGGAAGTGGGTCCACGTGTTGATATTATACTTTCCTACTCAAGAGCCTTGTGAGTTTTTCGACGCATACTTTTTTACATGGTGGAGGGTTCAAATTTTCTTTGTAGCTCCCCTCGTTTAAATAAAAGCTTTTTGTGCTTACTTGACAATCATTAGTTGGTTTATGTGGCTATACACTTTGATTTCTTTACATGCCACACATTTTGGGAGCGTGCATACCTTTATACTGTATTTCATATTTTGATGGCAAATGATATTTTCGGTAATTGAAACTCTTTTGTTACACTTATTTTCGGCACTATTTTGCCAAAGAAATCATTGTATTGTGATTTTACAATATTATTTATCCTTATTGTGATTTGGTTTATAGGATTAGCATTTCATACTCTGATTTTATCATTCAAATGATTTGCTTATTACTTGTTTCCCATCTACTCCCTACTCACGGAACCGATGATCATTGAGTTTGTGAGACTCACCCCCTCATTTTCCCTTTTGCAGATAGTGATCGGCCTAGTGTGCAATCATCGGCACTTATGGTCCACCACAGATAGGTAAAGGCATCTCATAGCATTCATTCCAAGTCACTTCGCTGCTAGAGGTCGAGTCGTAGCGCTTTATTTATTTAATTGTAAATGGATAGTGGCCTTGGTATAAGTATTAAATTGGAGATTTTAGATTTCATTGTATATACTTATGAGTATATGTTTTAAAGATTGAATTGATTATTATAATTATGGTTTAAGTTATGATACGAAAGAATATGGGTTAGGCATTAATATGGATTGGTGCACGAGTATAGTGAATTATCGAAAATCTCTAATAAGACTTGCTTGGGTCTGGTCGGCTATGCCTATTAGGCCCATGCGCCAGTCATGACCCAGAATTTGGACTGTGACAAAATCAACAACATTGTTCTACTAGTAGTTAGATATAGCAGTGAGCCAATCATAGCTCTTTAAAGCTTTTGGTCAGTGGACTTACCTTACTCATCTTTTTCAAGCTTTGTTATTATGCTCATTGGAGTTTAATATGATCTTGTGCTATGCAATCCAAACTTCTTGAGCATGTCTCTTGTATATTTAACTTGATTTATGAAAGTTCCATCTTGTCTTTGATTTATTTAGAGTCCAAGGAAATAGTTGAGTGCACCCATCATACTCATCTCAAATTCTTTTCGCATAGACTTGGCAAACTTTATGCATAGAGATTCATTAGTAACACTAAAACAATATCATCAACATATATTTGCACAATTAAAATATCTTTACCGTTGCTTTTGATGAAAAGAGTTTTGTCAACTTTCCCCCTATTGAAGCCATTTTTTATTAAGAAATTTGCTAAAGTCTCATAGCAAGCTCTAAGAGCTTGCTTTAAGAAATATATTGCTTTTCTTAATATAAAAACATGGTCAGGAAGTGCAAGATTTTCGAAACTAAGGGGTTGTTTTACATATACTTCTTCATTTATAAGTTCATTTGAAAAAACACTCTTAACATCCTTTTAAAATAACTTGAAGTTAATGTAACATGCAAAGGATAAAAGCATTCTAATGGCGTCTAATCCAACAACTAGTGCATAAGTTTCATCAAAGTCTATGCCTTCCTTTTGGCTATATCCTTTGGCCACTAACCTAGCTTTATTTCTAATTATGTCCCCATCTCCATCCATTTTATTCTTAAATACCCATTTTGTCCCTACAGTTGGTTTAACTCTTCTTGCATAGCCAGAATCCAATAGTCATTTTTCAAAGCCTCATTTATAGCCTTAAGTTCAATATGAGTAATATAGGCAACATAATCACATATATTTTTGTTTAAGCTTCAAGTTCTTACCGTTTATTGAGGATCTCCAATTATTTTACTTTAATCCACATACCCCATTCCTCTTGGATGAGTAGGTTCTTTTTCTTTTGTGGTATCATTAGGTTGCTCATCCAACTCTTGAGCTTGATCTTCATCTTCTTTGTTTTCATTGTCAAGTTCAAGTTCTTCCACTTTTTCTTGGAGAATATCTATTTCATCATCAACAACATTTTCCTTTCTAAGAGAAGAGTTAGCATCATCAAATAAAACATGTATGGATTCTTCAACAATCAAAGTTCTTTCATTGAACATTTAGATGCTTTTGAAGTTAGTGAATGTCCAAGGAAAATGGCTTTATCACTATTTGCATCAACTTTACCTAAGTTATCCTTACCGTTATTCAAAAATTAACATTTACACCAAAAAGATGGAAATAACCAATTTTTGGCTTCTTTCCTCTATATAGCTCGTAAGGTGTCTTTCTAAGAATAGGTCTAATGATGGCTCTATTTATTATGTAACATGCAGTATGTACAGCTTCTGCCCAAAAATATCTAGGTAGATTGTTGTAACACCCCGTACTTTGCTATGTTGACTAATGAACTTATTGGATACCAATTGAGGTTAATTAGAGTGTTTAAGAGTGATGAAGGGTGGAGGGAATATTTTAGAGTAAAATATTCCACACGCAAAGCAATAGCAATTAAATAATAATATTTTTATTGATGATGAATTAACGATCTAAAAAGTGATTCAGAAGTGAATCGGGGCATAATAAGAAATTTTGGATGCCAAGGCGACAAATGAAAACTTTTTAAATAAAATAATATTAAAATATTAATATTTTATTCAGTGTCAAAATTTTCCATGAAGGAGTATATGGTCAATCTAAATGGGGGAGAAGATGAACAAGGAAATTTTAGAGAAAAATGACGTTAATGGGGCCCACGTGTCTTTATTAAATAAAGCTAGCGCGGGTAAGTAAATATTTAAATATTGCGGTGATACCGCATTGAAGCATAAACTTGATATTTTATTGATACAAGTGTTAAGGAAGAAAAATGGAAAGAAATTGGAATTAAAAGATTGTGGGAGGATACAATTAAAAAGGGTGAAAACCTTAGATGGCTAAATGATAATTTTGCCATTAGTTTGGTCAAAGCTTCCAATGGAAGCTTTGACTCTTCATTTTTACCTCATGGCCGATTCTTATCTCCACCCACAAGATATTTTCTTCTTCACCTCTATGTTTCCACGTCATTTTCATGCTCCCATGCCAATTTCACCTTGCCACCATGCAATTGAAAAGAAAAATAGAGAGAATCGACCAAGGAAAGAAAGGAAAAAAAGGTGAAAGGCTTGGGTAGTGAGTGATTCAAGAGTAATTGAAGAAAAATCAAGTGGGTCTCAAGATTCAAGAGACATAAGGTAAGGATTTTGACTTTAGCTTGAGAAATTTTTAGAAATGAGTTGGTAATTGTGTAAGTATTTTTGTGGCAGCTATGGTAGCAATGAGTGTGAGGAAATTGTGAATTTCGTTAGGTGAAATCCAAGCTAAAACCAAGTGGTAAGTTTAATGCTACAATTTGAAGTTTGTGACTACTTTAATATTGTGAGAATGATTATGTGCAATATGTAGTGTTATGGTGATGTCATGGGTATGGTTGGATAGTAATTATATTAATTGGAAGCTTGGAAAAAAAATGGATTTGTGTGGATATGTGTTCTTAGGAAAGGCCTAAAAGGTTATGGATGTTGGTGCGTATGAATGAATATTGATGTTATGCTTGGTGGCAACATGTAAATGAGAATGATAGTACATGTAGACATAGAAAATGCTTGATAGAAGTGAATTTATAGTTGCTGCCATATGTTAGGTTATTGTTGTGGAAATGATGGTAAAACTTGATAAATATCCTTAGAAAGGATTAATATATGTATTAGAGTCATAAATAAGTTGCCGGTAATTATAATTTAAAGAATTACGCAAGCAAAGGATAAAGGCAACTTTGGTAAAAATGTGTCAAGATGTATATGAATATTCTAGGTTAAGTGAGGAAAAGTGGTGATTCTAGCATAGTATGAGTTATTAACATGATGGTAATGTTTGAATAAGGAGGAAAATGGAAATGATAAACACTAAGATTATTGAATTTGGATTGTTGCTAGGAAGTCTATAAGTAGAAAAGTTTACCGTAGTGGCGTGCCGGGTGAATAACGAGTGATCGGCAATTAGAAATAGCGAGATACGCCCCCAAATCAATAGCGATGAAGCGTCCCGCTATTGTAAGGTGAGTAGGGGGTGCCTATTTCAAAAATTTCCATAGCTATATAATGTTGTACGTTTTGTAAACATTGCCATATTTCATTAAATGTAATTGTGGAAAGCATGAGCTGTTAGCTTCGATAGGCGATTTCTAAATGGATTTATAATGATTTATACACTATTATTGTGGAAAGCATGAGATGGTAGAACTCGTAGGAAATTGTGGATGTAAGTTGTTTTGAAAATTGTATGAGCTATATCTATATATGAGCTATATACGTAAAATGTTTTAGAAATTAGGTTTTAGTGATGAGCTATATCTATAAATGAGCTATAGAAGTGCAATTGACCTAATGTTTTAGTACTGAGCTACGACCTAGAAGCATGATATTAGAATATGAATTTCGACTAAGAAAAATCAATTTTTAAGACACATGGTGCTTTGGGCATGGTGCCAATTAGTGGTCGATTCTCGTATGAGAATAGAATATTGGGATCAGCTTTGTGTATTCACCACAAATGATGAGCATGATCTAACCAACTATAAGAAGAATTGATTCTAAACTTGATTGTTGGTTATTTTGGTTTTACAGATGGCTTATTGTGCTTGATATGCCTAAGGCTACCCGACGTTAAAATTTTTGGAAAAATATATATGTATAGATATATATGTTGCATATTGGTACAAAAAAAAAAACTCATATGGAGTTGGTTATAATTTGATTCGATGATAATATTCTATCAATGGTTATAACGCTAGACCGTGATTAAGATGATTTATTGGTGATTTTGGTAGTGAACAAGTTGGTTATAATGCTGTTAGCTTAAAAATAAGTGTTTATACTTTTGGTATAAGTTCCTCAATTTTTATTATATCGTGATCAAATTTGGTGTTTTGATACAGCTTGAAAGGCTTGGCATATGAACTAGCTTAATTGTAAGCTAGAATTGGTTAGGCTCTTATGAAGTACCTAAATAAAGAAGTATGCCATAGATTTAATTCTCTAAAGGCTAATGGAATAGAACGTATGAGTACTAGTATAGCTTCAATATAAGGTTTTGACTTATGGAGATTTGGGTAAAAATTTATAGCTTATGCGTAAATGTGTGCATTTGAATTCGTGTACTTAAAAGTGTAAAATCTTCCTTGCTTGGCATAGAGCCCATGATTCAAAATGAAGGATTATGGACTTAATTTCCTTTAATGTCCTATTCTTTTTTTCCATTACTCCATTTTGTGATGGAGTTCTAGTTGAAGAGAAGTTATGGCTATATCCGTTATCATTGCAAAGTTTTTCAAAACCTATGTTTTCAAACTCCTTACCATGATCACTTCTAACACTAGTAATTGTGTAGCCTTTCTCATTTTCTATTCTTTTACAAAAATTAACAAAAACTTCTAAGGCTTCACTTTTCAATGCGAAGAAGAAAACCCAAGTGTATCTAGTATAACATCAACAATTACAAATCCATAAGATTTTCCTCCTAAAGTAGTTGTTCTATTTGGTCCAAACAAATCCATATGCAGTAGTTGAAATGGCCTAGTAGTTGTAACTTCATGCTTAGGTTTAGATGAGGTTCTTCTATGTTTACCTCTTACACATGTGTCACACAATTTAATATTTTCATAATCAATCTTAGGTAGTCTTCTTACTAAGTCTAAAGATGACAAAGTAGATAGTGTATGCATGCTAGCATGTCCTAATTTTCTGTGCCACAACTAGCTATCCTTATTTTTCTTTGCCATGAAACAAACATTATTTGTAGATAAATCATCAAGATATACAACATATACACTACATTTTCTATTTCCTATAAACAGAATTTTGTTAGTCCTAATATCTACAACATAACAATTTATAGTTTCAAAAGTGACTCTAAGACCTTTGTCATACAATTGACTCACACTCAATAGATTATGCTTAAAACCATTTACAAACAACACATTATCAATATGAGAGGCAAAGTTTTACCAATGGTACTAATTCTTTCTAGATGACTTTTTGAGTTGTCACCAAAAGTTACCTCTCCTCCTTGTTTAGGTTTCAATTTCTTGAAGTCTTCCTTTCTTCCAGTTATGTGTCTTAAACAACCATTGCCTAGGTACCATATGTCTTTATTTTTAGCATTTGACTTCAAGCACATGTCTTCAATCTTGGAGTCTTCTATTCCCATGAAGGATAGATTTGCAACTTCTTCTTCTTCCTCATTGTTTGACTCATCATTGTCAATCCATACAGAAATCATTGCTTTCTTCTTGAAATCTTTATTGTGGCTCTTTTTGATACTTGGACATTCGTATTTGGTGTGACTAGGAATCTTGCATTCATAGCCAATGATGTGGTCTTTCCCATGATCATTTTCTGGAATATCTCTTCTCACATTTCTTTTTTGTCCTTATCTTCTAAATAGTTTTGCATCTTTTCTTCTTTATTTGTTTCTCAAGAATCTATTGAACTTTCTTGTTAACAAGGCAACTTCTTCATTACTCTAAAAAATCTTTTCATCTTCTTCTTTAACAACTTTAAGAGCAATGCCTTTTCTTTATGAATCATTTCTAATTGCTTAATCCCTCTCATTTTCATGCCTAAGGGCCATTTAATAAGTAAGTAACGATCCTAATAACTCATCTAGCTTTAGTACATATAAAGTTTTATCTTTTTCTATACAAGTGATGTCATGACCCCAATTAAAGGGTTCGTGATAGGTGCATAAGCCTGGTAGGAAAGGCTGCAAGACCTGAGTAAGCCTTAGAACTCCAAATCACATAACACATGGCCAAGGGATGTTAACCAAAATATTCATACATAAAATTTAAATTCAAATACAAATCATCATCCCTGGCACATAATTCATACACAACATTCATAAGGACTTACATTGGCCATCAATCGGATTAGTACTTAACAACCCTCACACAAGTTGAAATGGCATAATGTGCTTACCTACATATCTAAACCAAATGAGGAGCAGAACCTCACAAAAAATGCAACGGAGTGAACTTGATGGATAGAGACCTACCATTTGCCAAAATCGATCTGCTAATGGAAGATCGTTGCCATGCACTATCCAATGGCCTATTTATCTGCATATGGTACAAAATGGGTGAGTCATCTAATACTCAATGAATGGTGTAGATAAACAAAATCATATATACACATATGATCACTTATATAAAAATATATTACACATACTAGTGCTTCAAAATATTCTAACAAACATCTCCAAATATAGGGCATATCATAATCCCTAAAGTCTCCATAGGTATCATATATATCACTGGGCTTATCCTTTAAGCCATTCAAGTCATTCTCCAAGGCACACCTTAGTCGTCGGGGTATCATATCGAATAAAACCAAATTTATCTAGGCCTATCTGAGGTTATCTCATGTTGTACTCAAATCGAATCACAATCATAGAGTAGTCCTCCTCTGAACATCATCAAATCATGCACGGTGGCCAACCGATAGAGAAAAATCACACTTAAGGCACTTTGGTTCGTGGAATAGACAGGAATAGAATAGAATAGTTATTACGTGAGAATAGAATGAGGTGAGAATAGAATAGAATAAGTATTATGTAGTTTGGTATGATGAATGGAATAGAGTAGGAATAAGTATTATGTAGTGTTTGGTTGATAACAATAACTTTGGAAGAAGAAAGGAATAGAAAATAAAAAGATAAAAATACCGTTTATTATATATAATTATTTATTTTAATTTTATCTTTTAAATATTAACAACTTATAATTAATTAAAATATTAATAATTAATAATTTAAATATCACTATTTTAGTATAATTTAATTATTAAAATTTTAATTAATGATATTTTATTTATAATTTAATATTATTGTGATTAAAATATTAATAATTTTTTATTTTTTATTTATACTCATTAAAAATTTAATATATTCATAATTTAATAAATAAAACATTAATAGTTTAAAATTTTAATATTTTAATATTTTAATCATATTAATATTAATAATGTTTAAATTATATATAAAATATTAATATTTTAAATTTTATAAATAATTTTTTCTTTTTTATTCTATTTTTCCCTTTTTCCTCTTTTCTTCTTCATGGGTCGGTCGCCTTTCAGGCGATCAGTGTAATAAAATGCCAATCTGACACACCATGTGGCCGGATTTGGCCACTACGGCACCAGATCGGTGCTTCCCCGTGGCTCGATCTGGCTGTGGAGTGCCAAATCCAACCGTGGGATTTGGTTGGGAAGCACCAGATTTGGTGCTTCCCGCGGCCAGATTTGGCCGTTGAGTGCCAGATCTGGTTGGATCTCGATTGAATGTTGTCAGAAAGGACTAGATCGACGCTTTCTAACCACATTAGGTTGCTACAACCGCCAACGACGGTTAGAGAGAGAATGAAAAAGGAAATAACGTGAGAATAGAGAGAAAGAAGAAAAGCAAATGAGAAGGAAAAAAATATTTATAGGTCTAAGGTTGTAATATTTTTAAGTTATAAGGGGTATTTTAGTCATTATATATTTAACAGCTATTCCATGTCTCATGGAATAGATATTACCGGGGGGGGGGGGGGGAAAAGAGAATAGCTAAAGCTGAGTTTTAACCCATTTCATGGAATTTTTATTCCTGCAGAATTGTTATTCCGTGTCTCAATTTTAAACCAAACAAAGGTATGGGAAATGAGTGGGAATAGAGGGGGAATAGCTATGCTATTCCCTATACCAAACGTGTAGTTAGGGTAAAGCTGCTGGTAGAGAAACAAATCATGCGCGTGCCGAAGCAACAAGCAGAGAATCAGAGTCATCGTTCAGAGTAATTTCCCAATAGATGACATCACCCAGAGTATTCTCATATGGGTGGCATCAAAACACTACAAGCGAGAATCACAGGCAGGACTAATGCCATTGTCCCTATTTACAACCATCTCTGCAGGCATAGAGCAAAGTCACAAGAGGAAAAAACGCATTTAACCTCAAATCAAATCAACATCCAAAATTCATCTATCGGACAGAACGCATATCCACAAATAAGTCCATCTTGCCTTTGACATTCTATACGTCTGCATCAAATCATAAATCACATTTTGTACAAGCTTCAAATCATATCCAAGCTTTTGATTTCAAAGAATCAATTTAATTAAAAATAATTGATTAATTAAATAATTAACGAAGCACAAAATGTCACTAAAAGAAATATTTACTCAAAACCTAGGATTATGGTGTCTTTCAAAACTTTGTCTGATTTAAATCATTTCCTTAACTTAGATTAATGGAGTACATGGCTAACCTAGAATCCAAATTATGTACACGTCATCTATCAAGATCATGCACACATACCTTTTCTAAATTAATCCTATATGTCTATGTAAATTAATTAGAAAATTTTAATTAAGTTCATGTTCTAATATGACTGCCTAACATATTAGGCATATGTCAATTCTAAACACGAAACTATCACCTAACTTCAAACTGAATCACACAAAGGCTATTCAAAACTATGGTCTATTCTAAACTCTCTCTATCGAGTTCCATTTAGAGACCCACTATGTCACGACCCGGAATTCCCATCGAGCCAGTGACAATCGCCGCGATGTCTCGATTGACATTCATTACCCGGAATGCCAACCGAAACCTCACAAGGCTTTCGCATCAGTTTTACTTCTCCCCTGTAAGCAACAGTTATTAAATATCATGTTTTAAAGAAATATAGACTAATTTCAAATCAAAAAGTAATTTCTACTACACATGGGTATTTTGGTCATTTTACCCAAAATTTTCAAACCCTGGTAAAAATATGATATACGAGTAATAAGCATCCATTTCATGTCTAAAACTAAGTTTCGTTGTCTAATTCATCAATTTAAAGTGAAATTATAGCCATTCAAATTAAATAAAAATATTAAATAAAATATTCTATTTTCTTATAAAACAATATTCATAGAACTCTACGTAAATAATTTTTGTAGCGTAAAAGCAAAATAAATTCATACATATAGTGGCACACGCAGCCAGGTATACAAAATATTCTACAATGACATGTGAGCCCCCCAAAATAAACAAATATGTACAAGAAGGTAGACCTTCGATTTCTAAGGATGTAAATCCAAAAGTAGATCCTCACGAAATCAGCTATCTACAGACTATCCTGAGCCTAAAATGGTTAAAAAAAAGAAGAGGTGAGTTTTTCTGAATTCAGTGAGTAAGCAGAGTTCGTCTGTAGCATCTAAAGTTAAGTAAATGGAGACAGTTAAATTATCCCATCAATATATATATAATTCATAGCATCAAAACCCATTTCAATCCATGTAAAAACAATCACATTTCATCAAGAAAATCAACAAGGCTTTTGACTTTCTTAAAAACTTGGCTCGTGCCAAAAATTAATACTCGATGATGCCTTGCACCAGGCATCCAACCGAGTCCGCCAAGGCAGTTAAAAAGACATATACACATAAAACATGTTTTCACGTTTAAAAACATAGTCGTTCCTTGGCGTTGGCTGAGTTTCACTTTCACGTGGTGGTTCGGCGTGAAGTGAACTCTAAACTTTACCTTAGGAGATACCCTCCGCGCCTCTCGTACTAAGGTAAATATAATGAGGTTTACCGTGCCCCTCTAATAGGCTGGTCCACGGAAACCCGCCCACTGCAGTAAGCTAAATACATAACCCACCAAATCAATAAAATTTCGATAGCATAACATGGCTAATATAGTACTATCCAACCTGTCAATGTAAGACAAAACAATCTATATAATTCACAAAACCACAATTTAAACCATTCATGGTACCACAATTTCATAAGCCATCAATTCAAATCATGTATATATATATAATATGAATGTATAGCCTCCACTTACTCTATTTCGAAAATCAACATTTAGTTTTAGAATAATTTATAAATCTCATTCATTTAGCCAACATTTAAAATGTAAAACATAATAATTTGCAAATTAAGTGCCTTATTCTTTAAAATCTTAAAACAAGTATAAACCACTTTGATAATTAAGATGAACATCTGGTTACTCACTATAATGGGAATTGGAGTGGTAGAAGTACTCCTATTCTCGATCCTCCGGCACGATATCTTTGCCCTTATCCGGGGGTTCAGCATCTATCCATAATACACGATACGTAATTCAATACATTTGTGTGAAATTGTTATAAAACTATTTCAGACTCTATATGAATGCATGAAGTTGAATGAGAAATGTTCGGATAGTCACTTAAAGACGGTGTTCTACTTAGGTTCAATTGTGATTGGAAGGAATTTATATTCAACCTAATTCGAACTATACACCATTGATTTAACCAAAACATCCAATTCAACTCCAAATATATTCATTACACTTCCAATAATCTAATACACCAAAGCATTACAATGAACTTGATTTTTTACTAACTTCACCATTTTTCAAAATTCATTCCGATTCCGAACTAACATACTAATCAATGTCTACACAGTCTCATAAATCCATATATATCATTAGGAATCAAATCCAAGTCCATTTACTATGATTTTCTCAGTTTCTATCAAGCCATTTTTTAAAGGAACTATACTTTTCAATAACCGGTTTCGATATCCAACATCATAATTCATCAATTCCTAGCTAAATAACATGAATTACAACCAAATCCATCATCAACATGCCCTATAGAAATTTCAGCCAAATAAGGGTGGTTGAAGAACATGTGATTTGCTTGCTTGTTTTTCCTTCCAAACATCACAAAATGACTAAAAACACTCGAATATTATGAAATCTAGCAAAATCCATCACCAAAACGTCTCCCTCTAAGTTTGGCCAGCAAAGTTTCCCTCTTGAAAACTTGAATTTCAACCATGGAGAATGAAAAAGAATGCATGGGAAAGGTAGATCACAAGCTAAAATAAAAAAAAATCTTACCTTTACTTGCTTGATTCCTTGAAATCCAACAATTTCTCTTGGATTTTTCCTTCCTAGGGTTTGTTCTTCTCTTTTTCTCTTTGTTCCCTTGCTTGGCCGGCCATAAGAGTGTGAATGTGAGGGTTTTAAGTGAGTTTATATAGGTAATTAAAATAATATTAAAGCTTGACACTTGTCACCTTTTAATTGGTCCATGTTTAAAAACTTAATAATTAAGCATTTCATTCCCACCACATATAATCTCTCACTTAAAAAAATAATGGGTGAAATTCATGGGTTTGACAAGTGTCATGGTGGTGTAAAATTCCAAAATTTCCAATTTCCTCCTCATGGACACTTAAAATGACCATTTTGCCCCTATGTTCGAAAAAATGTCGAAATTGAAATTTCACTTCTCAAATTCAAATAATGCTCTAATTAATCAAATTTAGACAAAATATCATCCAACATTCCAATTTTGCCCTTGGGTGGCAAAATGACCTTTTTGACCCTACGTTATGAAAATTCTCGAATTAACTCCAAATCAATCCTTGAATTCCGAATCATCATATTAAGACATTCTAAGATTCAATAACTCTCAAATACATCGTAAAATCTTTATTTGGCCTAGTTCGAGGCTTTAATAAACTTAATTGTACCACTAGGTACAATACCAATTTTTAATGATTTTTCGATACATTCACTTATGCAAACATTCTATCAAGCACATGAATGACATGACAAGTATAGAGTAGGGCTTGACACACTACATTTCAATTGAATAAACCATGCAATTTCCATTAATACCAAGCAAGGAAAAATCAAATATTCAAACTACATAATGAAATAACAAATAATCCTAGAAAACAAAATTAGTTCATCAATGTTTTCATAGTAGACATAATTAAATCAAAGAGAAAAGACCATTTCTACATTAAAATAATCAGAAAGAAATGAACAGTAAAGAAATATCAAATCCTCTTCAATTCTTGTTCCTTGATTCCTTCTATTTCTTCTTGTTTCTTTTGTTGAAGAACCTTTTCTTTTCCCTTAAAACTGCCATTCGTAGCCTCCTTGAACCCCTTCTCACAGCTTTTGAAAATCATCTATTTATAGCCACCAACAAACCCTAAAAACACATTTCCTGATGGGCTACACTTCATTAATCCATATCAGAGTGTCGCGGCTTTGCTCCAAGGGTGCCACGGTGCCCCTAACTTATATATATATATATTGCTCGCTTTCCATCTGACGTCGCAGTGCTCCTCCTAAGGCACTGCAATACGAAGTTCTCAGGGTTTTTGTTTGGGAGCATTACTGCTCCCTTGGGCTCTGAGGCCTTAACTCTTTAAGGCCACAACGTTGCTTGCTCTTGTGCTTCCTTGGTGCAATATGCTGTGGTACCTCATTTTACAATGCAAGGTTCTCCTACCTCAACCCTGATCTGGATGAAAAAATACACATGAAAATTATAGGTCTGCCTCTCAGCTTTGTGATGGTCCAAAAATCATGTTGATTGGATCTTTGTAGCTCAAGTTATGACCAAAACATCGCAACATGTTCAGTAGAAGTCTGCACTTAATCTCCATTGCCTTGTTCACCAACATTCAACTTTAACAACATATGAACCTACAATATCAAAGTTCAAATCAGCATTGACTTAAATAGAGACTTTCAACATGAATTGGAGTTAAAATTAATAAAATTAAAGTACATCAACATGCTTTGAACTAATTAAATAAAAACCTAAAAACTATCTAAAATTGACTCAAAACATGAGAACTTGGTTATTTTATTATCCAAAAATGTAGCTAAATAACTCTATGTAATAGAGTTATCAAGAGGTTACCATATGGATAGACTATATAGAGCATTGGATATGGGATATGGATGGTTGCACTTCTATTTATTTTGAATTGTTAGATAATTTAATAGGATGTTTTTTAAACATTTATTTTGTTATTGCCATATGGATGGTTGATGAAACATTTATGTTTCACATTTAGATGTTAAAAATTTTATGTTTCATGTTTGAATAATTATTTGGAATAATTATATCATATTGAACTATCCACATTTCATATTTTTCCTTGTAATGACATTTGATCAATTATGAATTACGATTAATATCAAAAAAATTTGATTAAGAATTCACATTAATCGACTAACCAAGTGACATTACTTAAATGAGATCTTAGTAAAAGATCACATGAATTTATAATTAATTGATCAAAAAAAAGAATATCGATTCATGTAAAGATAGAACTTTCTTATGAATAATACATAAAGATGTGTATTCAAAAGAAGAAAGAAAATTCATACAGCGATATGATTTGGTCCATTCCTCTCTGATACATAATGCCCATTATAACATTCCAAACCAAATGATTTCAAACATGCATTAAGATGAAGAGACGTGTAACTTCATGGAATGCTCAAAACAGTTTGAACATTAATATCACAAAGGATCTCAAATTTAGTGGGGGCATGATGACACTAAGAAAAGAGTTTTTTTAGTATTACCATGTTACACTGAAATCTAACATTTGAGATTTTGCATAAAGATGCATAATCAATATACATTGAATGTATGACAACCCCATGAATTTAGTAAGATACATTAAGATGTATTATTCATATAGATGAATCTACTAAATTAGATTTTGTTCGAGTTTTACACTTTGTTTTAATAAAAGAGATCCAAAAGGTTAGATTTAAAAGAACGTACAAGTGTCCTTCTCTCATACACATGAAAAGGTTAGTGGGAGTGAACATGAATCTTTGGTGATAAAAACGCATAGGATGCAATGTGTGTACAGAGAAATTATAAAATTTCAAGGGGCAATTGCACAACTGAAAGTGACAAATGCATGTAATGCATACAACATAGTCTAGTTGGAATGGTTCCAAAAAGGGAAAAGCACTACAAATGTATATAAACAAAGTCCTATACATCATATTGAATGGCTCAAATAGGAGGATATTTAGATCATTAGTTCAACTAATAAGGGATTCTAAACATTATTAATGTAACAATGGAGTCATGCTTATAGAACTCGCGTCTCATTGCATCTGAATATAGTAATATGACAAGATGTTATGACAATACAGAGATAAAAGCAAGTAACCACATTGAAGGGCTTAAACAATCCACATAAAAACGTGATTGCTAAATGGATTGGATCCACATACGATGGGTAGCAATTAGCTTTGTGTTAGTGAGAGATTGTTGGAATAAGCTCTACAACCAATTGAGATTAATCAAGGCTTGGTTCCAATGATTAGAGGCTTTCCTTCATCAATAAGATATCGATTATAATGGGTTATAAACCTAATTGGATGAAGTCCATGAGATTAACATGCCTTGCAAGGGAATTGCAATAGGTTGCAATTGTGAGATCCTTATGCATCAAAGTATAATCTCTAAATGTTCCTGGTCAATGTATCATTGAGATTGGACATCAAAGATGCCTAAAGACTGATACATTCTATGTTCCTTATTTCGAAAGTAAGCAACCGATCTCATAGGTTGAAGTATAGAGATACTTGGAACTAAAATGTAGGTGTTTACCATGGGAGAGCAAGTTCACTAAACATGACCTAACATGAGAAATGCATTTGGTATCTCACTCTAGTGTTTATGTAATACTTCTCTTATGCCAATCATGTAAATACTTCTTAGACCTGAGACACTAGGTTGTCTTATATATGGAGAGCAATATATTTGATTATATCCCTACGAGTCCTACCAAGGATGCCAAAACAAGATATAGTTGGTTGTAGCATGAAACATGTGAAGGTAAATGAATGTTAAAGATAAGAATCATCACCCCAAGTGATTAAAGGGACATATCCTAACAGTTCTTGGTTGACATTAGCTTATTGAAGTCTTCGGCCAAGGAGACTTGGAGATTATGAAAAAAGTTTCATAAGTCTTTATGGAGCTAATGATCTAACTTCAGAAACGATGTGGAGATTTATAAGAGTAGACATTGCATCATGCTTTTATCATTTTCGGGATATATGATGAGGGAATGAATTACACTGAGAGACTGATCACTGAAAGATTTAGTCAAACCATTGTGACTCTTTTAACATTTGGGTGGCCATGATGCATTGCTAGATGCCAATCTTGGTCTATGGAATTAAATTAATTAATTAAGATTACAATTTAATTACATTACTAGCATGTTAAAAGCCTAATGGGTCACACATAAAAGATGATGATTGAGATTAAGTTGAGATAGTTGATAAAGTTGGACTTAAACAAAAATTGGAAGTTATGAAATTCAATTGAACTTAATTAAATTATTTAATTAAGTATAAGGACCACTTAACAACTTAATTGAATGGTTCAATTAAGTGAAAGGACTAATCAGCAAATTACATGAAAAATAATGTAAAAGCTAATTAGGGCTAAAGTTGGACCAAAGTATAAATACCTTGCTATAAGCCACTCTTAAAATATATATATATAGGAAAAAAGGAAACCTAGCCACTTGTGTGCTGCCTTTAGGTGTGTGCAGAGAGAAAAACAATTTTCTTCTTTGACATTTTGGCAAAGGTGATTTTAAAAGAAAAGTCTTGTGAACACTCCCTTGCTAGCACATTGAACAGCTTAGCAATCCCACCGTAACGTAGGGGTTCTCAAAATCATTGTGTGGATGATCATTAGAGACTATGCATTTGGATAGTTTTGGTTTGCAACAACCAAGCTTGGTGAAAAGACTTTTTAAAGGTTGATTGACATTATTAGGACAAGAAGTCCAATTTTTCTTTGTCCCCAAGGTAATGATCAGATCAGAGCATACCTTCAATGTATTATATTGTAAATCATCCAAAATTCAATGAAAATGACCTTGGAAGGAAAGTCAATTCCTAGTTTCAATTCTATTGCATTCTTATATTCATGTTTATTTTATTTTTGTTTCAATTGTTAATATGGCATGATTAAACCCTTCTCCCAATAGATTTATCCCCATATTTGTCTCATAATCCATCTAAGGGAAGGTAAGATTATGCTTTAATATGATTAACCATTCAATCCCTTCTTCTTGTTGGAATTGATATAGTGAATGCATAAGAGGGAAATAGCCATTGACATTGTCCTATGATTCTTAAGCACTAGAAATCTTTAACATTGATCTTGGTAAAATCTCAACAAGTGGTGTTCATCTCTATTGGTAATATCTCTTAAACACCATATTAAATTTGTGTTTAATAATGCTTCACATTCGTGCTTGAATGATGATTGCTATGTTTCTTACTATACTTGTTTGCATATAAATTTGTGAATATATTTGCATGATTGGTTGTGTATACAATTTATTTGTTTTTAGATAATTGCATGATTACTTGATTATTTAGTTGAATGAATATGTGAACATGCTAACATATAAAGTTGCACACATACCACTAAATCATGTTCACATTATATGTAGACTTATAAATGCTTTATATTTGACTATGCTTGTCTACATATATGCATATCCAACTTGAACTTAAAAGATAAAATGTCCACACTTTGCTTATAAATGCATACCTATATGTGGCACTCTTGATGATGACTTATATTGTGCCGTGATTGAATTGATTGAACATATGTCTTCATGCTTTAATTGAATATCTTAAGTAGAAATATATTGTGACTTACCTACACATATTTGATGCTTGGATATGCTAAATGAATATATTTCCTTATACTTTGCTTGAATATATATTTATTGGAAATATATCTTAATTTAATGCTTTCATACTGTAATGATTGGATATATTTCTTGATCTATTGATTGAATTTTTGCATGGAAATATATCTCATTGTTTTTATTTGATGGTTAAAAATCAGTATTGGACTTAATGCTTATTTATATTTGATGATTATCACTAACCATTATTTCTTGAGTTTAAGTTCTTCAAGCTCCCACTTCGTAACCTTTTTTATATAACAAAATAGGGGAGAAGGTTTATGAACACATTAAAATGCTTTTATATTAATTGAATCTTTCTTGAAAACATTTTTGAACTTCATGCATAAATAGAGGGGAGAATTTTAAAATTTTATATTCATTTCTTCTACCCTTCTCACTTACACTTAAATGTTTTCAACAAGAGCACAGAGATTAATTAAGTTAGAGGAAGGTTTCAAGAAATTTCAAATGCAATATGCTCATTTTTTGTTGTATAAAAAATGGGGAGATATTAGCCTTAAGTTACATCATGCATTGATTTGACAAAAATCACATGTTATGTTGAACTTAATGTCAAACATTTGAAATTGTCTCAAATATGTTTTTAATCTCCTAAGGTTACATAATTGTTTGAAAAGCCATGCATCATTAGAAAACATCATATAAGCTCTCAAAAAATGCATATTTAGCTAAGAAAGCAAGAGCAAACATGCCTTGAAATGTCATTTAAAGGTAGGAACAAGCCAAGGAAGAAATAGCTGAAGAAAAGCATCAAAAAGCTGAGGAAACCACAAGACACAAGTCAACAGTTGATCCTAGAGAAGCTCAAGTCGATCCAATGGTAGAAAGAATGCAAAACTTGAAGAATATAAAGCCATAGTCAACCTTACAATGCCTACAGTCAACCCTATTCTAGAAAGCTCAAGAAAATGAAGATTTGAACAAACATAGTCAAACCTAGCTTGAGTATAATCGACCCTAACAAGTCAAAAGCATGGAAAAGTTAACTTTACACAGCCATAGCCGACTATAGAGAAGGTATAGCCAAATATAGCAACTCAAACTTGCAAAAAACAAGTTCTCAATAATTGGATCGAATAAAGGAAAGTTATACTCAACTATGAGGCCCTAATTTGAGAAATTTTGAAGAACATAGTTGACCCTAGGAGCATTGTAGTTAACCCTCAAGTTTCAACAATAGTCAGATTTGATTCAAACTTGTGTCTAACGGCTCCAAACTTCACACCAGCTATAAATAGTTGCATTCAAGATATTTGGAAGTAGTAGAAGACTTAAACCAAAGCTTTAAATCCTAGAGAGACCTCCAAAAGCTTATCCTCACTTTCTAGCTTCATTTGAGTCATCCACCAAGCTTACAAAATTTTAATACTTGCTTCATTTGAGCTAATATTTCTTCTTTCACTACACTCAAGCTTAAAGTCTAAGCAACCAACCTTTGTAGAGGCATTTTCTTCCTAAAATTTGTACCCCATTGTAAAGGTTCTAGCTTAACCTTGAAAAGCAATTTGTGAAAGTTTATGGTTAAGCCTGTAAAAACCATTGTTGGTGGGTTTTTGCTTGATCTCATTAAAAAGCAAAAATCCTCTTATGGATTGTGTAAAAGTTGTCGCTTGATCCTGTGAAAAAGTCAGTGTAAGGGTTATCACTTGATTCCGTTAAAAAGTAAGAATCTTTTTAATGGATTCAAAATTCCTTAGTTGCCAAGGAAGTAGATGTAAGCATCAAAAAAGCTGAACCACTATAAAATCTTTGTATCTCATTTTAAATTTTCCATATTATTATTCATTGCTTGCATTTGCCTAAGGAAAATAGTTTTACATTGATTTATTCTTTGACACTTAGGAAAATATTTTCACATTATTGTTCATAGCTAGTATTTAACTTAGGAAAATATTTTACTTTGATATATTCTTTTATGCTTAGTAATTTGTTGTTCAAAACTTGTTTTTGATACTAGAAAATATTTTTGGGTGAAAATGTTTTGATTTTATACTTAGTTTTTAAAAAGAATTTTTAAATACTAATTCACCCCTATCTTGATATATTACTCTTTGAGACTTCTACACTAACACAGTTGACTGATTAAAGCACTCAACTTTGTTGTTGGTGACATGATCACTCTTCACATGAGGGTCAAATGTGTGCTTTGCCCATAATGTCAGTGGCCTTTCCATGAACCAGTTGTAAACATCACCATTAACACCCTTTATTTTCATCATTGCCTCATTCCAATCCTACTAATTGTAAACTTTCACAACCTTCCAAAAATTGACCTTCAATTCCAATTCCACAAAATTCTATCTGAAATTACTATACAAGTGCCTAACACACCTTCTTTGCTTGCATAGGGCATGATTTTTATGATGACGTCATCTAGCCCCTACCATATAAGAAATTTAAATCAATTAATAATACGAAAGTCTTCCTATCCAATCATAGGGATGCATGAACCATCCATTCACACCAATTACCTTTACAGTGTGCCCTACATCTTGTTTTCTCAATCTTGGCCCCATACAACTTAATTCCTTCTTGAATCATGCAATTTTTCATCTCCTCTCTAAAGTGTTGAACACTATTAAATAACATGTTCTTGGCAAGCCTCTGTTGGAGTTGGATTTTTGTGCATGCATGTGATTGTGTAAACTATGGATTTCAAAAACTTTTCTAATTACAAAAGCAAGCAATCCATATTTTTCTAATTATGAAAGCAAGCAATCCAAATACACAAGTGAAACTTCACATCATGCATCAAGCAAATTTATTTAATCACATCAAAAATTCAAGAATCAACATGCATAAGAAATCATGCCTTTTTCTTGTGAGAATCTTGATTCCTCCTAGTGAATTTTAGTAAATCCACCACCACACCAAGGATTGATTTCTCAACCAAACAAACTTACCACTTATTCTTCAAGAATCTTTTTTACTTGAACCATGAGTGGACAATGTGTGGAATGCTAAATCAAGACGGTAACTCAATTGTTTCTCTCTTTTTCTTTTTTAAAACTATGGTTATTTTTCTTGTGAGATGTCTCTAGAAAAACTTCCAAAATTGGAGATCAAGAAACCATAAATAAAAGGGCTGCTATGGAGGATTTTTGAGGAAGGGAGCTTGCAGCTATAGGTTCAGCCAAAAGGTTTTCTTGTTAAGAAATTCCCTTTCTTATTCATTTTTAAAAGGTGCAACAAAGACTTTAATAGTATACTTCGTTGACTGCATATGTTTTTTATGATAACAAAACATTCCCCATTCATTTTCTAACTTCACTATATAAGTATGCATGATTAAATTTTATACCTCTAACAAAGTTGTTAATTAAAGGTAAGTCAAGGAGCTTGCTAAGTTTAATGAAGAGTTAATCAGTAACTGATTAAAGGACCTTAATTAGCTAAGGCATGGTTGTGTGGTAAGTTAAAGTAAAACAGAAATATGCTAATCAATTAAAAGGATTGGTTAATCGGTTAGAGCATATGGTCCTAATATCCTCAAGCGCCAAAAACAAGTTTGAAAATATTGTTGACCGTTGAAAGGAGACAAAATGAAGAAGTTCAAAATTCAAAAATCTTCTAGTCGATTAAAGCTGATTTTAATCAATTATGGCTAAAGGAAGTAAAGCCTCAACCTGTTAAGTGAAGTGCTGACCAATTAGAGGAAGACTGTTATGTCGAAAAGTGAAAACAAAATGTTTGTAATCAGTTAGAACCTACTGTAACCAATTAGAGGAAGTTTGCTGAAGAAAAAGAGTCTAAAGGCAAAGAATTCTTAATCAGTTAAAGCCTCATGTAATTGGTTAGAGCAGAGAACATAGCAGCAGGATAGTGCAAAGTAGAGAAACTGTAATCGGTTAGAGTTGCCTGTAACTGATTAGCCAAAGTTTGTCTCCCTTTTTGAATTTAAACACTAAAAGATAAAAATAACGGCTAAAAGTGCATCAGAGTTGTTCCTAATAGCTAAAAACTGTCTCCAACAGAAAAATCTGACTTCCCATGTATAAAAGGAAGCTCCAATGGTCAAAGAAGGGAGAAAGTTGAAAAATTAAGAAGAGAAAAGCCACTTTGAGCAAAAAGCCAAACATTCTACACAAAAAACACTTGTCTTTCATTCCATATCCAAAAAAAGTGTTTAAGCTTGATTGTAATTTGTCCAAACTTATAAAGGTACTTAATTGTACTTTTTTTTCTTCTTTTTCTTGAGAAATTAGAATGTGGGAAGCACTCTAAAGCTTGTTGTAAGGGATTAGAGCTTGGGTTAGAAGCTCACCTTGTAAAAACATGGTGGTAGTTGTTAATTCCACTGGTTTAGTGATGTGGGGTTGAAAATCCTTGATTGGGAGATCAAGGCAATGGATATAGGTCAAGGGGACAAAACCACTATAAATACTCTTGCATTGTCCACTTCTCTTTACCCTTCTTTACTTCGTATCCTATAATTTTAACAGGTTCTAATCCTTCTCTTCATCTAGTTGATTAAGTGCTCTTCAAGCTCTAAAGGGCTGAGTAGAAAATTTTAGTGCTATTCACCCTCCCTCTAGCACTCAAACAAGACCAACATATTCCATCATGGACTCTTTTTTATTTTAAAAAAATTAATTAAATTAAATTCCTATCAAGAGTCCAAATTGGTTATCCATAAAGGTTTATAGTTGTACCATGCTCCCCTAAAAATTATTAAAATTATAATTAAATAATAAATAATTTATTTTTTAATCATAATTATTTGACCAATTCAAAATAGGATTCCTTATTGAATAATTATTCTATTTTATTATTATTCATCTTTAATTACAAAAATTAATAATAAATAAAAGAATCCTAGTCAACATGGACTCTTATAATTTATCAAGAAATTATAATTAATTATAAATAAAGAATAAACTACTTAATTCTTTAAGTATAATTAAAATCCTTCAATATTATTTTATCTCAAAACAATAATTATCTTAATATATATTTTTCATTTTAAGACAACTCTTGCCTTAAAAAAATATTTATCCATTAAGACAATTTTTCACTTCCCAAAAAAAATAATATAATTAAGACATCTGTTGTCTTAAATCAACACATATACTATATTCTAAATTAAGACAACTCTTGTCTTAATTAAGACAACATACGTACCTTGTCTAAATTAAGACAACTTGTCATGACCCGATACTCTCCTCGAGCCCGTAACAATCGTCGTGATATCCCGATAGACATTCATTACCTTGAATGCCGATCAGGACCACGTAAGGTTTAATATAAGTATCTCATTTCCCCCTGAGTAACCGATGTCGAAAATCATGTTCTAAAATAATAATTTTTGTCTCACAGGGGTATTTTAGTCATTTTTCCTTAATAAGTTCGAAACTGGCTAAAATGTAATATACAAGTACAAAACACGTAATTCATAATCAAAAATGAGTTTTAAAGTCTAAAATCTTCATTTAAAACAAAATTATGGTTATTTGAATATAATAAGAAAACAAAGGAAATATTAAGTAAAATATTCTATTTTCTTATGAAATAATATTTTTAGAGTTATACGTAAATAATTTTTGGAGCGTAAAAGCTAAATAAATTTATACATACTGTAATACAGTAAGCCAAAATATTTAATTTAATTTACAATAACAAGAAGGCCCCCGAATAAATAAAAGTAAAGAGGACTGTGAACCTACAGTTTGAAAAATGCAGATCCAACGGTAGTCCTCAATGAGATCAGCTATCTACAGTCTATACTGAACCTGAAATGGATGCAAAGGAGGGTGGTGAGATTATAAAATCCCAATGAGTAAACAGTTATTATCATAAACATCTAGAGTTGAGTACATGGAGACAATAAAGTAAATCATCGTAAACTGGGTCACAGCATTATAACACATTTCATTCAATATACGTAAAAAGGCTTATGAATCTCATAAAAACTAGGCTTGTGCCATAAATCTATTCTCGGAGACACCTTGGCCAAGGCATCCTACGGAGACCGCCAAGGCTGTTAAAAATTCACATACACGTAAAACATATTTTTAGTTTGAGAAAAATATAGTCGTTCCTTGGCGTTGGCTGAGTTCCCCTCACGTGGTGGTTTAGCGTAAAGTGAACCTTAAGCTTTACCCAAGGAGATACTCTACGCGCCTCTCCGTTCGAGGTAAGAATATAATGGGGTTTACCGTGCCTCTCTAAAAGGATGGTCCACAGAAACCTCTTACTGCAGTGATTAATTAATATATAATTCACCATATAATAAAATTTTGACAGCATGACAAGGCTAATGAAATACTACCCAGCCTGCAAGGGTAAAATAAAACAACTCATACAATTCATAAAACGCAGCCCAGCCAGTCATGCCAACACAATAACAATATAACATAAGCCATCAATTTAAACAATCAAATTTTCACAATTAACAGTCTCCGTGTACTCTATTTTTCAAAATCATTATTAATTTCAAAACAATTTATAAATTAATTTCATTGGAACACCTTTATTCATAAAACATGAAAATTTACCTTTTTAAATCCATTTTTCTATAGAATTCATGAAATCATCTAAAAATCACCCTAGATAATTAAAATGACAGTAAGTTTACTCACTATGTCTAGAGTGCAGATTCTCAAAATACTCAGACTACTGGTGCTCGGGTGTAATTCCCTTGCCTTTATCGGACGACTCACCACCTTGACATAGTACAAAATCAAGAAATTCACCACATTGGTACTAAATCGAAATTAAACTAATTTAGACTACTAATGCATGATATGGAATGCAAAATGCACTAATAACCATCTATATTTTGGTACTGGCCAAATTCGTCTTATCACCCGATTAATTACTAACGCATCCAATTTAATCCCAAATTACTCCTTTTCTTTTCTAATACCTCAATTCACCAAACATTATTCAAATAACATCAATTTTCAGCATCAAAACCATCCCATTTCTTCATGGAAAAATTCGGCCATTACAGTGCACTAACACCGTGATTTTTCCTACTTAATTTTCTCACCATTATTCATCATTTTCTAAGCCATTTCTCTTGAAATAATAACAATCCATCACCCATACACATCAAGGAAGATTCGACCAATGAAGATTCATGGGGAAAATGGATTCTTTTCTTGTTATTTTCTTTCTAAATATGCTAAACTAACTAAAAACACTAACATATCTTAAAATCAAATCAATCCAACATCTTTCTCTCTCCTAACCCATTTTGACCAACCATGAATTCATCATGAAAACATGTAATTTAAGCATGGAAAATAAGGAGAAATGCTTAAGGAAAATAGATTTCAAGCTTAAGTTGAAAAATCCAACCTTTTTCACTTGTTTTCCTTAATTTTTCACACTTTTTCTCTTGAAATTCTTCACCTAGGGTTTGTTCTTCCTTTCTTTCCCTCTCTTCCTTGCTTGGCCGAATATTTGGAGAGTAATGGGCTGATTTATGCTGATTTTTAAGTTAAATAATAAAATATCCTAAGCTTGACACTTGTCATTTTCTTATTGGTCCATTTTTAAAACTTTAAAAATTTTAAACCTTTTTATCTCCACCACATGATTAGTCAAAGGTCAAAATGAGGATAAGGGAAGACCATGTGCTGGACAAATGTCCTAGTGGTAGAAAATTACTGTTTTGCCCTTGAGGGGGTAAAATTACCATTTTACCCCTATGCTCCGAAAAATACCGAGATTACAATTTTTTTTTCATTTCTCAACCTCAAATCACACTCCAATACTCAAATCATACTCCAATAAGTCAAATGGGGCCAAAAAAATCTTTTCTAAAAATTTTTATTTTGTCTCCAAGTGGCAAATGACCATTTTGCCCCTAGATAGCAAAAATTTTGGTTTGACTCCAAATTGATCCTCAAACTCCGAATTACCATTTTGAGTCATCCCTCGACTGTGAAGCTCTTAATTTCACCTTAAACTTCCTATTTGATCTAGTTCGAGGCTTAAATCAACTTTGTTGTACCTCTAGGTATAATACCGACTTTTGTAAATTTTTCGGGACTCTCCTAGCATGCAAACATGCAATCCATCACATGTATGTCATGACAAGTATTTTATAAGGTCGGGCTTTACAGCACTACGCCTCTTAAAATAAAATTTTGACCTCAAAATTTCACTTACCAGATTCGAAGAAAATATGTGGGTATTGGCTTCTCATCTAACGCTCGACTTCCCACGTCATCTCTTCCATTAGAGCATTATTCCACAACACTTTAACCATTGGGATGCTCTTGTTCCTCAACACTCGATCCTTTCGATCTAGAATACAAATAGATTGCACTTCGAACTTCAAATCTTCATGCAACTCAATCGGTGGTGTCTTTAAATTGTGGGAGGGATCGGGAACATACTTTTTCAACATCGAGACGTGGAAGACATTATGAATCCGATCTAACTCCGGGAGTAATTCAAGTCTGTAAGCCACTGGCCCAATCCTTTCAATGATATGAAAGGGTCTAATGTATCTCGGATTAAGCTTTCCCCGCTTCGCGAATCGAATCACACCTTTTATTACCCAATAAAATACCACAATTCATCATAATAATATAATCGAATAAGATTTAATATTTCAAAATTTTCAAATTATTACCTTTCCAAGGAGAAACCTTAAGAAAAACTTTATCGTCGACTTCAAACTCCAAATCTTTCCTTCGTTTATCAGAATAACTCTTCTTTCTATCTTGAGCTATCTTTAACCGTTCTCTGATAACCTTGATTTTGTCATTTGTCAGATCAATCAATTCCACATTAAACAATTTCCTCTCTCCCACTTCATCCCAACAGAGCAGAGTTCAACACTTCCTTCCATACAAAGCCTCGTATGGTGCCATCCCAATACTATACTGAAAACTGTTATTATACACGAACTCCACCAGTGGCAAGTGTTTGTCCCAACTCCCAATGAAGTCAATGACACAAGCCCGTAACATATCCTCCAAGGTATGAATAGTTCTCTCAGATTGACCATCAGTCTGTAAATGAAAGGCAGTACTAAATCTCAATATAGTTTCGAGAGCTTCTTGAAATTTTGGTCAAAATCGAGAAGTAAATTGAGGGTCTTGATTTGACACAATAGAAACTGAAACTCCATGTAGTCTCAAAATCTCATCTATATAAAGTTTCACCAGTTTCTCAACAGAATACGTGCTATGGATAGCCAAGAAATGGGCGGACTTAGCCAATCTATCCACAATCACCCAAATAGCATCCTTCCCACTCTGTGTCCGCGGTAAACCCAATACAAAGTCCATAGTCACATGTTCCCACTTCCATTCAGGAATCGGTAAAGGCTGAAGAGTACCTGATGGTTTTTGATGTTCCGCCTTAATCTGTTGGCATGTGAGACATTTTGCTACAAACTCTGCTATGTCTCGTTTCATACCCACCTTTCTTTAATAGTCCGGTACATCTTGGTGCTTTCAGGATGTAAAGCGTAGGTGGAAGAATGAGCTTCTTCTAAAATAGCTCGTCTCAACTAGTCATCTTTAGGAACATAAATCCGGTCTCTAAGCATCAAGGTACCATCATCACTGAGTCTAAACTCACTAGTTTCTCCATCTTGTAGCTTTTGAACTTCCTGTTTCAACCAATCATCAGATTTCTGTAATTCTCTAATTTGATTCAACAATGAAGGTCTCACAACGAAACTAACAAGTAGGGTTCCATCCTCACCATTATTCAACTGGATCCCTAGAGATTTCATCTCAAGTAATATCAAAAAATAAGAACTCTGAAGTACAGCTAATGAAGATGAGGATTTACGACTTAAAGCATCCGCTACAACATTGGCCTTCCCCGGATGGTAATCAATTACTAAGTCATAATCCTTGATCAACTCCAACCATCGTCTCTGTCTCACGTTAAGCTTTTTCTGGGTGAACAAATATTTCAAACTCTTATGATCAGTAAAAATCTGACAACACTCACCATATAAATAATGTCTCCAAATCTTCAATGCGAAGACTACTGCTGCTAACTCCAAGTCATGAGTAGGGTAATTCGTCTCATGCTTCTTCAACTGTCGGGAAGCATAAGCTATTACTTTCTCATCCTGCATCAATACACACCCTAATCCTAACTTAGATGCATCACTGCACACCACAAATTCTTTTCCATTTATAGGAAGTGTTAAAACGGGAGCGGAGGTTAACCGATTCTTTAGCTCCTGAAATCAATTCTCATAAACATCATCCCACTCAAACTTAACTCCTTTACGAGTTAAATGAGTCAAAGGAGCTGTTATCAATGAAAATCCCTGAACAAACCTCTGATAATAACCAACTAAGCCAAGAAAACTATGAATCTCAGTTACTGTTCTTGGCTGCTCCCATTGTAAGATTGCTTCAATCTTTTTGGGATCGACATAAATTCCAGCTCCGGACACCACATGTCTCAAGAAAACCACTTCCTTTAACCAGAACTCACATTTAGAGAACTTGGCATAGAGTTGTCTCTCGCGCAAAGTTTGCAACATAATGTGTAAATGGACAGCATGTTCATCATCATTTTTCGAATAAACCAGGATGTCATCTATGAATACTATCACGAACTTATCTAAGTATGGATGAAACACCCTGTTCATAAGATCCATAAAAACTGTCGAGGCATTAGTGAAACCAAACAGCATCACCAGAAACTCATAATGCCCATAACGCGTCCTAAAAGCAGTCTTGGGTACATCTTGCTCCCTAATCTTCAACTAATAGTACCCAGATCTCAAATCAATCTTAGAAAACACCATAGCACCTCGTAATTGATCAAAAAGATCATCAATCTGGGGTAAAGGGTATTTATTCTTGATGGTCACTCGGTTCAGCTGATGATAATCAATACATAATCGAAGAGTGCCATCCTTCTTCTTTACAAATAGGACTAGTGGTCCCCAAGGAGAAGTGCTAGGGCGAATGAAACCCTTATCCACCAAATCTTACAACTAGACTTTCAGTTCTTTCAACTCCATCAGAGCCATTCCATATGAAGGGATAGAAATAGGTGCAGTACTCGAAAATAATTCAATAGGGAACTCAAGCTCTCGATCAGGAGGTAGTCTCGGTAAATCATTAGGAAATACATTAGGAAACTCACTTACTATTGGGACATCCTCTAACTTAGGTTCCCCCTTTGAAGTATCGATCATGTGAGCCAAATAAGCTAGATACCCTTTCTGCACTAGTTTAAAATCTTTGATGGTCGAGATTACACAGGACGGTAATACTCGACGTTCCCCTGTAAATACAATCTCTACTCCCTCCGAATTCCTAAGAACAACTTCTTTCCTAAAACAATCCACATTCGCCAGATGTGCAGTTAACCAATCCATACCCAATATCAAATCAAAACCTTGGATCTCTAGAGGAATCAAGTCACCCCTAAATTCTTCCTCATTAACAATTACTCCACAATCTCTATAACAACTGTTTCTAACTAGTTTTTCTCCTAAAGGGGTGTAAATTACAATTTCCTCCTCTAATGGTGACAAGTTTCTATCAACAATTGATGCAAATGTTATACTCACATAAGACTTATCTGAGCCAGAATTTATCAAAACATAAGCATCTTTATCAAATAAAGACATAATACCTGTCACTGCTCCAAGTCGAACCCGTGCCTCATCTTTCGTGACTGCGAAAACTCTTGTCGAAGTACGAGTCTGTGGTTTCGAAGGTGGATGTGCCGGGGTATTACCTTCCACACCGAACCGTCTGGCTACTCCCTGTCTCGATGGTAACCCAGAAGAATCTCTCCTCTGCATATCAGTGCGAGTTAGTGGAGATGATGCAGCTACAGTGGCTTGTCCTAACTGTGGGCAATTACTCCTAATATGACCCGACTGACCACAATGAAAACATCGCGTAGGCCCCCTACATAGCCCAACATGATAATTTCCACAATTTCTGCATTTATCAGAACCTCCGAAACTCTTCCCAAAACCAGTCATAACAGATTTGCTAAACTTCGAAGGTCTCTGCTGTGATGGTGGAATGGAGGACGAGGAGATATCACTGAAACAGAAGTAGTGCTCCTTGAAGCCACTGAGTCCTTGCCTCTCTTTGATGGTTGACTAAAAGATACACTCGAATTTTTCCTCTTTACAAACTCAGTCTGAATCCTCATATTTTCATTTGCAAGCTTTTCAGCCCGTATAGCCATCTGTACCACCTCTTTATGTGGCTCCCTACCAGTCACTATCATCCGCTCTCTAATCTCATTACGGCACCCTTCCTCGAAATAACTGGCTTGATCCTGCTCAGATTTCACCAGATCCGGCACATATAACATTAACTAGTTAAAACGAGTCTCGTACTCCTCTACAGTTAGATTCCCCTATTTGAAGCTCAGAAATTCTCTTTTCTTTTCTTTCTGATGAAAGTAAGTGAAATACTAACCATCGAATTCCCTGAGAAAGTCAAACCATGTCTGAGGAGTAGTGGAACGAGATTTCACCAAATTCCACCAGGTACGAGCCTTCTTCTCTAATGATCTCGTAACCACCATCAACTTCATGTCGTCGTCTAATCTTATATCAAAGAGAGTCTCTGAAACCTGATTAATCTAGTCCTTTGCCATAGTGGCATCTAACTCACCCATGAAAGACACACAACCCAATTGCCTAGCCTCCTTCAGCTTCTTGGAAATGGATACATCTTGTACTGGCGGAACTGAAGAAGTAGCTGAAGGCATTATAGGTGGAACCTGACCAGTCTGAGCTTGACAAGCAATTAAGGTAAAGAAAGCTGCCAATGCTTGTGCTGCCTCAATAGGCATGGCGAGAATACCAGAAGGTGGCGGAGGAGATGGAGGATGTGGAGGACTATCGGCCTACTCAGCAGTAGATGTTGCCCGAATAGTGGATGCAGCCAATTCCTCTCCTATTGCATCTGGCTGACGACGTTGAAAACGACCTCTTCCCCTCCCAACTGATTTAGTGAAAAGTGGGCATCCGCATCAAGGAGGCATTATAATCTATAAAAGAATACGAGCAAGTTTAGGCAACCTTAAGCTCTATATGCAGATGCATGCATTCTATTCAACCTAACTTAACTTAATCCGGGGCCACACTGATACTGTAAATTTTTGAAATAACTTTAGAACCAAAAAATCTGATCTTTAAAACCAAAAACTCTGATACCAATCGAATTGTCACGACCCGGTACTCTCCTCAAGCCCGTAACAACCCCTGCGGTATCCCGATAGACATTCATTACCTTAAATGCCGACCAAGACTCCGCAAGGCTTAATATCAGTATCTCATTTCCCCCGTGAGTAACCGTTGTCGAAAATCATGTTCTAAAAGATTTTTAAGTTGTTTTCAACTCAAAACAAATAAAATAATAATTTTTGTCTCACAAGGGTATTTTAGTCATTTTTCCCCAATAAGTTCGAAACCGGCTAAAATGTAATATACAAGTACAAAACACATAATTCATAATCAAAAATGAGTTTTAAAGTCTAAAATCTTCATTTAAAACGAAATTATGGTTATTTGAATATAATAAGAAAATAAAGGAAATATTAAGTAAAATATTCTATTTTCTTATGAAATAATATTTTTAGAGTTATACGTAAATAATTTTTGGAGCGTAAAAGCTAAATAAATTTATACATACTGTAATACAGTAAGCCAAAATATTTAATTTAATTTACAATAGCAAGAGGGCCCCCGAATAAACAAAAGTAAAGAGGACTGTGAACCTACAGTTTGGAAAATGCAAATTCAACGGTAGTCCTCAATGAGATCAGCTATCTATAGTCTATACTGAACCTGAAATGGATGGAAATGAGGGTGGTGAGATTATAAAATCTCAATGAGTAAACAGACATCATCATAAACATGTAGAGTTGAGTACATGGAGACAATAAAGTAAATCATCGTAACTGGGTCACAGCATTAGAACACATTTCATTCAATATACGTAAAGAGGCTTATGAATCTCATAAAAACTAGGCTTGTACCATAAATCCATTCTCGGAGACACCTTGGCCAAGGCATCCTACCGAGATCGCCAAGGCTGTTAAAAATTCACATACACGTAAAACATATTTTTAGTTTGAGAAAAATACAGCCATTCCTTGGCGTTGGCTGAGTTCCCCCTCACGTGGTGGTTTGGCGTGAATTGAACCCTCAGCTTTACCCTAGTAAATACCCTACGCACCTCTCCTTTCGAGGTAAGAATATAATGGGGTTTACTGTGCCCCTCTAAAAGGATGGTCCACAGAAACCCCCTACTGTAGTGATTAAATAATATATAATCCATCATATAATAAAATTTTGACAGCATGACAGGGCTAATGAAATACTACCCGGCCTGCAAGGGTAAAATAAAACAACTCATACAATTCATAAAACGCAGCCCAGCCAGTCATGCCAACACAATAACAATATAACATAAGCCATCAATTTAAACAATCAAATTGCCACAATTAATAGTCTCCGTGTACTCTATTTTTCAAAATCATTATTAATTTCAAAACAATTTATAAATTAATTTCATTGGAGCACCTTTATTCATAAAACATGAAAATTTACCTTTTTAAATCCATTTTTCCATAAAATTCATGAAATCATCTAAAAATCACCCTAGATAATTAAAATGACAGTAAGTTTACTCACTATGTCTAGAGTGCAGATTCTTGAAATGCTCAGACTACTAGTCCTCAAGTGTAATTCCCTTACCTTTATTGGACAACTCACCACCTTGACATAGTACAAAATCGAGAAATTCACCACATTGGTACTAAATCAAAATTAAACTAACTTAGACTTCTAATGCATTATATGGAATGCAAAATGCACTAATAACCATCTAAATTTCGATACCAACCAAATTTGTCTTCTCACCCGATTAATTACTAACGCGTCCAATTTAATCCCAAATTACTCCATTTCTTTTCTAATACCTCAATTCACCAAACATTATTCAAATAACATCAATTTTCAGCATCAAAACCCTCTCATTTCTTCATGAAAAAATTCAGTCATTACAGTGCACTAACACCATGGATTTTCCTACTTAATTTTTTCACCATTATTCATCATTTTCTAAGCCATTTCTCTTGAAATAATAACAATCCATCACCCACACACATCAAGGAAGATTCGGCCAATGAAGATTCATGGGGAAAATGGATTCTTTTCTTGTTGTTTTGTCTCTAAATATGCTAAACTAACTAAAAACACTAACATATCTTAAAATTAAATCAATCCAACATCTTTCTCTCTCCTAACCCATTTTGACCAGCCATGAATTCATCATGAAAACATGTAATTTAAGCATGGAAAATAAGGAGAAATGCTTAAGGAAAATAGATTTCAAGCTTAAGTTGAAAAATCCTACCTTTTTCACTTGTTTCTCTTGATTTTCCACACTTTTTCTCTTGAAATTCTTCACCTAGGGTTTGTTCTTCCTTTCTTTCCCTCTCTTCCTTTCTTGGCCGAATATTTGGAGAGTAATGGGCTGATTTATGCTGATTTTTAAGTTAAATAATAAAATATCCTAAGCTTGACACTTATCATTTTCTTATTGGTCCATTTTTAAAACTTTAAAAATTTTAAACCTTTTTATCTCCACCACATGATTCGTCAAAGGTCAAAATGAGGATAAGGGAAGACCATGTGCTGGAAAAATGTCCTAGTGGTGGAAAATTACTGTTTTGCCCTTAGGGTGATAAAATTACCATTTTACCCCTATGCTCCGAAAAATACCGTGATTACAATTTTTTTTTTTCATTTCTCAACCTCAAATCATACTCCAATACTCAAATCATACTCCAATAAGTCAAATGGGGCCAAAAAAATCTTTTTTAAAAATTCTCATTTTATCCCCAAGTGGCAAATGACCATTTTGCCCCTGGATAGCGAAAATTTTGGTTTGACTCCAAATTGATCCTCAAACTCCGAATTACCATTTTGAGTCATTCCTGAACTGTGAGGCTCTTAATTTCACCTTAAACTTCCTATTTGATCTAGTTCGAGGCTTAAATCAACTTTGTTGTACCTCTAGGTACAATACCGACTTTTGTAAATTTTTCAGAACTCTCCTAGCATGCAAACATGCTATCCATCACATGTATGTCATGACAAATATTTTATAAGGTCGGGCTTTACAAAACTCTTGTCTTAATTAAGACAAAATGTAAAGTTACCATTTTGAACATAAATTTAAATAATTAAATATAACATGCATTCCAACTTTAAACAAGTTGAATTCTATGGGGAATCTATTTAGACGTAGATGTTCCATACTCCAATAAACTCTGAATCACTCTTAATCTCATTAAGATAATTCAAGTTTATTAACCATAAAACCACTCCACCATATATTCATAGTTACACTCCTAGATTAACTACAATTACAAGAAATGATCCAATATTCAATATTCAATATCGGTTGTCCAAATTGCTAACCTTATGTTGTGAACTTTCATAAGCATCTAATGAAAAAAAGTGAAATTACTCTTTTACCCCTTATGTTAATTTATCCCCTATTATTAAATTTCATCCAATAGGCGATCCATTACTTTAGATTTAATCTTTTGAGTATTAAGATATGATGAGTAGCTAATTCATCAATCCACTAAGTTAAGATTAATTACCAATCTTCCTAAAATCACTAGAAGTGATGTTAATGCTATAAACTCCATTTTTTGGATGTATGTTTCTAGATGTTCACCTCAGTTATAATCCCAACATACCGAGTCTAGATCAACGCCATAAGATGATCATGCTCATGGTATATCAAATATTATAAGAAGATAAAACACAAGTCCACTATCCATCAGGATTTCAATTTTACCATAAGCGAATACATAAGTATAAGATCAAATAGACCCTGTAACCAATTGGATTGATCAAAGCTTAGATCCAATCATGCAATCATATCATTCATGTTGAATGATTAAAGGTTTTCCTTCATCAATAAGACTATGCTTCTAAGTCTACTAGATGAAGTACATGAGATTAGCATGCCTTGCAAGAGAATTGTAAAATGTTACAATAATGAGATCCCTATGCATCAAAGCATAATCTCTAAATCGTTCCTAGTCGATGTATCAATGAGACTAGACATCAATTATGCTTAAAGACTAATACATTCTATGTTCCTTACTTCGAAAGTAAGTAACTGATCTCATAGGTTGAAGTATAAAGATATATGAAACTATAATGTAGGTGCTTGTTCTAGGAACAAGTTCACTGAATATGACCCAACATGATGATTCCATTTGGTATTTCACTTTAGTGTCAATGGAGTATATCCTCATGTGACAGTCATACAAGTGATCCTAAGACTTGAGATACCAAGTTGTTTTATGTGTGAAGTGTTATGCTTTGACTTCATCTCTCCGGGTCTTAACCAAGGATGCCTAAAAAAGATTAACGTTGGGTATAGCATGAAACACATGAAGGAAAATGAGTGGTCAAGATATGCTTCATTACTCCGAGTGATTAAGGAGATGTATCTTGATTGTTCATATCCTAAGTTAGCTTATGTGAAGACTCTATCCAAAGCACAATGGATTTTAGGAAATGAGTTTCCTATAATCCATGATAGCTAATCAGTGTTATGATTAAAATGGAAAGTTTGGGAGTTGACACTGCACCATGCTCTTAAGCTTTCTAAGGTACATGATGAAAGGATTCAATTGCACTGAGAGACTGATCACTGAAAGGTTGAGTCAAACTATCTTGACTCTTCTAACATTTGGGTGGCCATGATGGATTTATAGATCTTGCTCATGGTTTATGATCATAAAATGGTTAATGTGATCAATGATAAATTCAAAGTAGTTTGAATTTATTCAATCCTAAATTTAATTTAAGGATTACATTTTTAGGTTATTGCCAATATGTTGGAAGCCCAATGGGTCACACACAAAAGGTGAATAGTGAGATTAAATTGGGAAAGGTGATTAAGTTGGACCTAATCAAAATTAAAAGTTACGAACTTTTATTGAACTTAATTAAAAGGTTTAATTAAGTGCAAGGACCAATTAGCAATTACATGGAAAAGTAATTGGGGCTGAAATTGGTCCATGATATCAATACCTCGCTTAAGCTACTCATACAAGTAACCTAGCCTCCACTCAACACTAGTGAGTAGTGTAGCCACCACTTGTGAGTGTGTAAAGAGAAAAAATTTCTTTTTCTCTTATTCTTTTTGCTAAGGTGAAAGGAAAGGAATGGTGTTTTAGAACACATCCTTGCTAGCACATTGAAAGCTTGGCAATCTCACCCTATTGTAGGGATTTATCCATTCACTGTTGTTGGTCCCAATTAAATGTGTTAGAAGGGGGATGAATAGCACAATTTGGCTCTTTCAAAAATTAACTCTAAGTGGGAACAAATGCAAGATAAAAGAAAGAATGAAAATAAAACAAAAACAGAGTAAATAAGACAACAAAATTTAGAGTGGTTTGGTCCAAAATCTACATCCACTACCTTGATTATCCAACCAAGGATTTTTCAACCAATCCACTAAGAACTGGTGAAATTCACAAGCTTTCACCAAGCTTAACAATGGCTTTTACCAGCTTAGCCAAAACCTTTCACAATAGTTTTTCTCGAGCTCAACTATAACCCAACACCTAACTTTTCAAGGCTAAGTTAGAACCTTAATACAAACAAGCAATCCTAGCTTGATTGAACCCCTTAGAGTGACCCTTTCACTCTAAGAACATAAAGAGAAATGAAAAAGAAGTGTACCTATGATCACAATGTTGATCTAAGTGGTACAAGTTGAAGTGCAAAATACAATTACAAGGATGGGCGTTGAGTGCAGTGAAGTGCAGAGGATGTTTTCTAGTTTTTCAGCTCTTTTGTCTGTTCTTGGAAGCCTTCAATACACTTCTAGCCATTGGAACCCTCTTTTATACTTGGAGAAACAACTCTGATGGCAGTTTGACAGTTTTCTGGCCGTTGGAAATAGTTGGGAGTTGGTTCTAGCCATTAATCTGTCTTTTAGTGTAGAATTCAAACTTGCAGGCAAAATGCTCTTAGTTGACTACCAGATATCTTAGTCGACTAAGTCGTCTCTGTCTTCTGTTCCTAGTTTCTGGTAGTTTTGGCAGTGTACACTTAGTCGACTAACTCATTTCTTGGTCGACTAAGTTGGTTTTGTTTCTCAACACTCTTCAGCCCGTCAACTTTTGATTTAAATCTTAGCTGACTAACTCTTCATTAATCGACTAAGGAGCTTCTGTCTTGTTAATCAATTGTGGCTTCCTTATTTCTATGCTCTTTGATATGTGCATTTTAATGATTGATTATTTATTTGCATATAAATTTTTTCCTGCACACTCAAGTAAAAATATTAGACACAAATGAAATGGGAATGTTTTATTATCATCAAAAACTAATGGAGCCAACAACTGTGTGGACTTTCTTTAGAGGCTGCACAAGAATTTCTTTGGCAGCTTTGGTTTGCAACAACTAGAATTAGTATGAGGTCTCTTGGAGGGGCTATTTTGGTGGAGTTTAGATAAGGAATCAAACTTTCCTTTGTCCCTAAATAATGACCAAATCACACATGTGTGTTTTTTCATTATATATCATCTAAAGATCTTTTGAAAATGACTTTGGGTGGAAAGGTCAATATTTATTGATATTCTGCTACGTTTGTTTTATTTATTTTGGGTTTTATGCATTGTGATGCATGGCTAGCCCATTCCCATCATATTTAAGTAACAATTAAACTTATACTTGATTCTCACGTGATTCTAGTTCAAATTATAGTGTCATTACTCGAACTCAACTACTTCGATGATTTGAGACTCATCATTCCCTTGAAGTGAATCACATTCTTTACATTGGAAGTAATTTGAACACTATAGCCTTAAAATAATAAAGTGACCAACTTTATTAAATGGCTATGAACAATTCATAGACTCAATTAAAATATATGTCTCTTATGTATGACTCTTCACACAAATGTATTTTAATATCTCAATAGAATCATGGTACATTTATAACTAGAAAATTAATGCTTGCTTAAAACAAACTCTTCGTCTTATTATCAAAATGTACTTTCATTACAAATAAATGAATGGAAATAAACGTGAAAATATACTTGTTTTCCAAAGCACCATCTTCACAAATTCCTAACAGCCTCACCTTCCCAGACTCATCAAATGCGTAAGAATGCTTCTCATTGACCTATCAATAGTTCTACCCTCCCTATCAGAGCCAGAGCTTGCTTTGTTTCCCTCATCCCCATCACTACCAATATTAGATAGCCTATCAACATCATTATCTTCTTCAACATTGTCCTCAAAATTGCCTTGAGAATTACCTTGAAACTGATTTATATCTTCTTGCGTACTCTCACTCTCAAACATTCAATCTATATCGTCATTGGAAATATCCACTTCTTCTGCCACATTTGTGTCCCTCGAATCATTACTTGCATCACTACTAACACAAACAATCAACTAAACTTCCTTTCTCAACTCTACCACTGCTTCTCCCACTATCAATATCAATAGACCCTCTACCACTAGAACTTCTTTCCCCAACTCTAAGTCTGCATGTCCCTAAACCAGAACCTACCATTCTATCAGCATTCAGATTTACATCAACATTAACTTTTACTTTAGCAACAACATTTACACCAACATTTACATCTATAGTATCATCAACAGTTACAGTATCATCAACAACATGCACATTTCCAATCTACCAATTCACATAGTCAAAATACTTACCTGGGTTAAGATTAATTTCTATAGCGGATTGCAAGTACAAGGTCCAACTATAGATGGATCTCCTTGGCACCTTCATACATTTCTAATAGCTTGAGAACATCTTCATCAAACATTAACTCAAATACCTCATTTGATTTAGGATGTTGTACATTAATTAAGACACTCATTCCTATTCCAAAAGTTGAATCATCAACCATACCTTCAAATATGTCATTCACCAACTCTATGTACAAGTATCTATCGAGATCAACATTCCGTATTGTTAGAACCTCACACTTATGGTGCACCACCAAGTCATAGAAATTGTCAACCATGTCTAGACCTTAAAAACAAATTACAATAGCTTAACTGACCTAAAATGCTTAACCAAAACCCCATTCCCTAACCATAACCAAAATACAACCAATTTCACATATAGGTTGAAACCTCAAATTATAATCGATTAAGATTCCCAAAGGAGTAGTGTTGCCACAAGGGGTAACTTCCACAACTCTAGTTTTATTACCAAAAAAATCGAATGCAATGCAATTCAGGGATTTCCTTCTAATTATCTTGTGCATTGTCCTCAACAAAATAGTCACTAAGCTCCTAGCAAACCGTTTATCTACATTTTTGCCTTTCTTGATAATTGAAAACCAGAATGGCTTTGTGAGTGGTAGACTAATCAGTGACAATATACTTTTGACCCATGAGCTGATTGGTAAACTAGACCATGAATCAAAAAGAGGTAATGTTGTTTTTAAACTAGATATGATGAAAGCCTATGACTGATTACACTGAGATTTTTTATATTTGATGATGGAGAAATTTGGTTTTAATGCTCAGTGAATAGATATGATTAAACATTGCATTTCGAATTGTTGGTTCTCTTTATTGATTAACGAACATTCGATTGGGTATTTCAAATCAGAGAGAGGCCTACGATAAGGGGATGCAATCTCATCGTTATTATTCATTCTAGTTGCTGAATATTTATCGAGTGGCTTAAATAATTTATTCTCTCAATCCTGCTCATTGCACTATCAATCAGGATGTTCTATAAATATCAATCATTTTACTTTTACAGATGATGTCATGATTTTCACTAATGGAAGCAAAGCCGTTTTGTAGAAAGTGCTAATGTTTTTGCAAGAATATGAACAAAATTTAGGGCAGAAGTTTAATCCTAGCAAAAGTTGCTTCATTACAGCAAATAATATGGCCTACTCGAGATGTCAGATTATAACTTAAGCCACGGGATTTCAACAGCAAACGTTACCTATCACGTATCTGAGGGCTCCCCTATACAAAAGACCAAAAAAGGTATTGCTCTTTGATTCCCTTATTAATAAGATCTAAGATCGCATTACCGATTGGGAAAACAAGATCTTGTCTCCAGGAGGGCACATTACTCTATTAAGGAGTGTACTATCACCCTAGCAGATTTATTTGCTTTAAGTGCTAAAGCTGCCAATGATAGTAATTAAGAGAATTAAGAGACTTTTTAATGCCTTTATTTGGGAAGGATCGCTTGACAGCTAAAAGATGCATTGGACGGCATGGGGAAAAATAGCTTTACCAAGTTCTAAATGCGGTTTGAACATTCGTAGTTTGTCTAATTTTTGAGGCTTTCACTGCAAAACTTTGCTGGCGATTTCAAACTTGTAGTAACTTGTGGACTTAGTATATGAGAGCTAAATATTGTACTGGCCAAATTCCTCACACAATCATTTCCTAAAACACATGATTCACCTACATGGAAGCGAATGATTATTGGGAGAGACAAAATTAGGCAACAGATAAGATGGCAGATTGGTAAGGGTGAATTGCTTTCTGGCATGATGTTTGGTTGGGTGATGAGCCACTGGTAAACTCTTTCCCTACATTTTCTCATTCCATGATTAAAGTTAATTATGTTTTCCATTATAATGAGTGGGATGTGGATAAGCTTAGAGCTGTATTACCAGCTACTATAATTAATGAGATATTGAAAGTTCCTATTAGTTGTACACAAGAGGATTTGGCATACTAGGCCCTCACCCTAAATGGAGAATTCACAACCAACAGTGCATGGGAACTGCTTCGCCAAAGACAATTTATACACCCATTGGGTAAGATTATTTGGCATACGAGCATCACACTTACTATTTCCTTTTTCTTATGGTGCCTGGTGCATAATTGGATTCTTATGCAGTTACAGATGAAATCAAAAGGCCTCAAGTTAGCATCAAAGTGTCCATGTTGCCGGTCGAAGGAAACGGTTATCCATGTACTATGGGAAGGTCCGGTTCCATAACAGGTTTGGAATTATTTTTCAAAATTCTTTCAAATCTATGTTCACACTCCCATAAATGTAATACAAATTATTCACTCTTGGTATTATTCTGGGGATTATACTAAACCTAGTCATATTCGAATATTATTGCCTTTGCTGATTTCTTAGCTTCTTTTGGTTGAAAAAAATGATGCAAAGCATAGGGGACTCGGAATCTATCCTAAGAGAGTTATTTGGTGGACTATGAAAATGTTACGACAACTTTTTCAAGGTAATTTGTTATGTAAATGGCAATGGAGATGAGATCTTGATATTACTACTCATTAGGGTTATCGGTTTGAATGGAAGAGCCATGATCTGCCAAAAATTATTTATTAGTATCGTCCATTGATAGGTGAGTTTAAATTGAATGTCGATGGTAGTTCCAAAGATGCCTTTCAAAATGCCACTAGTAGAGGACTTCTTCGGGACCACACAAGTACTATGATTTTTGGCTTTTCTGAAAACTTTGGACCTTTTAATTCATTACAGGCAAAGTTAATGGCATTACATCGAGGTTTGCTTTTATGTATTGAGTACAATGTATCTAGAGTTTGGATTGAAATGGATGCAAATGTGGTTGTACAAATTATACATGAGGGACATAAAGGTTCCTCTCAGACTCGATATTTGCTGGCCTCCATCCGAAAATGCTTGAGTTGTATTTCTTTCCAAATTTCACACATACATAGAGAAGGAAACCAAGTAGTAGATCATCTCTTCAATCAGGGGTATACACACCAAAACCTGCATGTATTTTCACAAGTCGAAGGTGAGCTCAAATGAATTCTTAGATTAGACAAATTAAATTTACCGTATGTTTGCTTTAAATAAAGGTAAAGAAGTAGTACTCCTAATTTACAGTTTCAATGTTTTCATAGAATCTTGTACTAAAGTAATATTACTTTCCATATGCATTCTAAATAACTATGCTTGGGAAGTACTATCTTTACTAGGTGCAATTTTTATTTTCGATCATGGTTTTCATGTAACTTTGAAGGTACGGTTTAGGCCCCCCTCCTTTTGTACCTTTATTTTGAATTAATAAAATTTAACAGGGTAACTGGGCCCTGCGAGAACTTTCAGAATTAAAAACAACCCAAATTCGAATCGATTAAGGTGAAGGTTTGGGTTTGGGTTCTAGGTTACAACCTAAACTCAAACTCTAACCCAAATACCACCCATAGAACCCATTTTTCACAAAGGGTGAAACCCCCAAAAAAACCTTGACCCTAACCTTAACCATACACCCAAAATCCAACTCAAAATAAAAACAAATGCTTACCACAAAAGCACAACACCAGAATCAATGCATAACAATACTTAATCAATGAACAAACCTCGAGTTTTCACTCTCAATCTTTAATCCAATTTAAGGGTTTTAGAAAACCAAACAAATTTAAGGTAATCGATGAACAAATTTGTTGAAGGCATTTTGGCTTTCAGACAAAAATTTTAATCGGTTAACTAATTTGAAAACCGTAAAAAACCCTTACATTAATCGATTGTTGGCTAGAAAGGATGAATAGATGCAAAGTGGTGTATAATGGGTAGTGAGAAGTAATTCTGCTTCCAACAGACGCAATTACGGCATACTTACACAATAGGCATTTAGTCATTTCACATTATCCGTTAATAGCGTTTACACTTTTGAGGCGGACTATGTATTTCTCATACTAATGGATCCGCACTAAATTGTGGTCAAAACCTAAAAGACAAGGGTAATTTACCCTTTTAATAAACATATAACATCAATAACTTGAATTCAACATATATTTTTATTTCATAACATAATTATGGATGGATGTGGATATGGATAATTATGTACTTTAAATGTGGACGATGTATGGTTTTATTTTTCATGATATTTTTGAAATAGGAATTGCAAGCCTTGCCTTTCTCTATATATTTCTCTAGGGTTCTCTTTTATTTATTGTCAAGTTAACTTGTACTTAAATCTTATATATATTTCTTAAATTATTGTTTTCGCATTTATATTTATTTAATTTTTATTTTGAAAAAGATTTGGAAACAATCTAATGCATTCCCCTTTTAGATTATTTTCTACTTTTAAGCTAACAAATAATAATCAAAGTAGTAATTTACCTAATACATAAATAAATTATTGATTTTTGAGGACATATGTAGAGGTTCTTTTTTCTTTTTCAGAATAGCAACATATGTAGAGTTGAAATACTTGATTCGAACTCGAGAAACTCATCTGACCTGAATTGATTTGACAAGCAAAATTCAACCCAAACACGCCAACTTGAAAAAAAACAATTTGAATTCGAACTATTCTAAATTATTAGAATTCAAATAACTCGTACAAATTTTAAAAAATCAATAACTTGGACTCGACATGATTGGAATTCTAAATACTCGAGTGCTAAACTTGAATAACTCAAATCTAAAAGGATCCAAATTTCTTTTGATCCAAAATCACACAATTCAAACCCGACCTGACCCATCAAATTGCCAATTGCATAAGTCTAATAGATGCCACGATTAATAAACGATTTGTGCCAATGAAGCTGTCAATTCCAAATGAAAAAAAAAAAAATTAGAATTCACTTATGAAATTGGATCCAACCTTTAACCATGGATCAGTCTTGGATAAGGGGAAGTAGCCATGTTATGTTGGTTTTTGACAGAATATATCAACTAGCTAATTCTTTTCAAAATTGGAAGAAAAAAATTGTTTTGAATCTGGCTCTTTTGAGTATAAGAATACATGCAACTACCTTTTGACCAAGCCAACTGTTTGATCCTTGAAAACCCATGCTTTGATTTAAAAAAAGGCATATTCTTACCATAGATCAAAAGATCTAAGGTGACTGCTTGCATTTAATTTGATTTACATGGATATTTAAATTTGAGTAATAGTTGTTACCATTAAAATAAATACTTTATACAGATATATGACTGGTCCGTACAGGAAAAACAAATGGAACTGCCATTCACAGCTTCTGGAAACATGATGATTGTACCTAACTTTGCATTTGCAATAAGTAAGTACATGAAACATGATGAGTGTGAATGCAATACTTTATCTTCAAAGGAGACTTCCGATGTTAATATTAGAAATTCTATCTTAAAAGTTGTAGCTTCTAATTTTGGAAAGAAAGGGTAGAAGAAAGTTATGAGGTACAAGGCTCAAGAATGGTACATTTCTAAGAATGCTGAGCTCCATTTAAATATGATGTCAAAAGTAGTAGTAGACGATCCAAGTCTAACTGAAGATGCTTCCAGCTGCACCTTTCGCAGTAAAATTTTTTTCTATGTTAGGGCCTTGACAAATTTTCCAGAAAGTTATGGATATATGAATGAAGTTTAAAGCAGTAAACCAACCTCTGCCATTATAATCCATGGGATTCCTTCCCTGCCTAATTGGTATTGACCCCATATGCAGCTGAAAGAGGAATCAAATAGTTGAACTTTATATATTAATAAGCCAAATACAAGTCACTAGTTAAAAAATTAAAGAAAAATGTCCAACATATCAAGCAGAGAGGAAAAAACAAAGCATCAGAAATTCTGAGTCTTGAGTTTGCCATTTGGCGTACATTGATCAATGATTTTGGACTTCATATTAAAGGAGATGATATGTGATAAAACCCTTTTTTGGAACATAAGTGATTGGTGATAATTTGAAGACTACTTGTTTTACTGATCCAGTGCTTAAGTTGGTAGTTTTGGTTCTTGTTTCACTATATAATCCCTGGCATGCATGCATGGCTTACCTATTGTGTTGAAGTACAGATACATACTAATTAAACAAATGGATGCATACAAACTTGTTAGCTCTACAAAGTTACATGGTTTGAATTCATCTCCTCAAACGCAATGTAATTAGAACAACAAACCACCCGATATGCTAATGAGTGCCTAAGCATGAGCCCCCTCGTTCCACCAGTGACAGTCACGCATGCTTGTTGTAACAGAAGTTTTAGCAAATGGTTATATGCAAAAGAACTGCCAAGCAAAAGCAAATGTAGCTCAGAACTCTACAGCGTTTTGCACACATGTAAACTTAAAAACAGCATAGCGCCCTAGCAGCAACCAATGTACCATTTCGTAATTTTAGTTTCATTTAATATACCTTAGCCATTATAGGACCATAATTTACCTGCTGAGATAAAAGTAATACCTGAGTAATACCAAAGCCATAATAATCCAAATTTAACAATAAAAATGGAAAATTAACTACTAGTTTCAAACCTGAACTCGAACCCAACCTAAACTCAAAACGACCGAGTCCGAAGCGATATGAATTCAAAACAACCCAACCTGTTCTTATCCAAACCAAAAATGACCTGATCTGAATCTGATGTTTCCCACCTTTAACAATAATGCATAATTATCTGGAAATAATAGTTTCATTACATTTTAGAATGTTACAGGCTCAATGTCTAACAACAGAACCTAAGCCAATCCAAAGAGGAGTACTTTGCCTCCTCAATCGTTATAGGTGGATACTCACTGAAAACAGCTTTTCAAGGATCATAAAGCTCCCACTTTCCATATCTGCTGAACCCTAAACTATAAACTTGTTATTAGCAAGTACTATTTCTTCCAAAACAGAACAAAGCAGAAAGACCACTAGACCAGTAATACAAAAGAAGAAATCCGACAGAAGCTACACCTAACTATGTAGATTCTTTTTAAGCTGAAAATTAACCATGTAGAATTTAGTCTTAAGAAAGAATGCTAAAAGAGAACCAACTGATCAGGAGTCACATTTCAAAGCCACAGCATCAATGTGCTGTTTCAGACAAATTTCTGTTAAAACCAAGAACGTAATTCACAAAGCGAGAAACATGATCGGCTGTCAACAAAGCAGTTTAATCGCTAAATATACTTCGCAAAGTGTTACCTCTGGAGCAGAAAGACCCAAGCACTCCATGATTGCAGAGTAAATAGCTGATGACTATATCGCTGCAAAAAAATCATGACAAAATGGAACTAACATAGAAAACTGATATCAGTTAGTGACTTTGTTTTGCAGGGAAAACTTAGAAGTTGTGCTATACTGTTTCTATGGAAACAATAGCTATATCAGATGATGCAATGCCACAGAAAACTTGAAGCTGCAAACATGCAACATACCATTAGCACATCATTATCTACCTTCTGCCGGTGTCAAGGTGGTTAGTCTCACAGAATAATCATTGTCATTATCTCATTCAGAAAGAATTACACAGACAAGAAAACTGCTATAGTAGTTCTTTTCCACCATCATAATGTAAAGTAGCAATCAACAAATAGTCTACTCCTTTCCCAAGATTCAATTTTTCTTTTAATAGTATTGTCAGCAGCAAAGGTTTTTCTATAGCCTTTAGGGTATTCCATACATGGTAAAGCAACATACTATCTTTTATCAACTGAAAAGGCATACTGTTAGTCATGGCTAAAATATAGAAACCAGTGGTTATCTTCAAAGATTGTAATCAAGAAAGGGCAAGAACAGTGCATTCTGGACAGCAAAACCAAGATTAAAGAATTCTACGAGTAAAGAAAGCTTTGCACTAAAACTTTTTAACTGTGATTTCCTTTTAATGGAGAGAATAATGGCGTAGTAACATACACATCATAACAGCTGTCTAAAGTTGGAAAAGAAAAAGATGCCACTTTGGCAGGCATGTGGACGAAAGACGGTAGAATAAATAACAGCTAAGTGGAGTTAGCAGTGTTGATATCTTTATTGGAAGATGGAACAGTGGCCTCCTTGGGAGTTTCCTCTTCAGTCTTCTTGTCATCTTTTACAGCTAGCATGACTAGAAGCACCAGCAGTGGATAACTCACAGTGGTGAGCGACCAATTTACAATCAACTGGGAAAGCAATGGAACCTTGTGCGTATCAACTTGCCAAGCAACCGCTGCTCCTGCGCTTTGCACTCCCTTATAAAATCCACTATATCTGAAACATTATTATAGACATAAATATTGGTCAATTGATCCCAAAAAAAACCAAAACAAAGAAGAGGATGATGATCTTTAAAGAAGAAAGAACAAGAAGAAGAATGCATTACCTGCTAAGGGTCTGTGAATCATCAGCCAAGGCTCCTATGATCCAATAAACCATGCTTTGAAACATGGCATCCAGCAATCCGTAGCTGAAGTACAAAACAAAGGGACCGGCAAAAGCAGATTCCTTGAAATCCAACCTCGTAGGTGGATGATCATGGGAGTAAGGGAGTTGATTGGCAAGACCACCACCCCAGATTGCACTGCCAAGCAAAGCGACAACACCAATCCCAACAAAACCCCTCATCCTCCTACTCTGGAAACTAAAATCCAATATGTAACCAATCCCAATAGAGCCCAACATCTGGGCCCCCCAATAGAACACGTTGTTTAACCCTCTGGTTCTCAGATTAAAAAGAAGGCCATTGACATTATTGAACTGATAGCTGTAAAAAAAATTGCTGGCCCAAGCAGCAGGGACAATAAGGAGCATTTTCCAATTGAAAAACAATTTGAGAATCTCGACTGCCTCTGTGGAGACACTGGAGTACTTAACATTGGTGCAACGTGTACCATCATCGCGAACAACTTTGTTGGGTGGCAAAATGGCAAAAGAAAGAAGAGTTCCAGCCGACATGAAGCACATGAAGCCAATATAAGTGGCATCATTTACAGAAGTCGCCTCGTTTCTGTGGTAATTCAGAATAAAAGGAATAAGGCCACCAATAACTCCACCCATGTTGAAAATGCTCCAAAACAGGGAGATGTAAGTGCCCTTTCGATTCGGTGGAGGATAAGAAGTCATAATAGCGCCTTCACCGGCCCAAAGAAGGCCAGCGCCAACGCCAAGAAGGCCACCTGCCGCAATTGCAAAAGCCTGGTGTTTATGATGATTGTAGTAGAGGAAAGAGCCGGCGTAAAGGACATAAGTGCTGCAGCCAGCGGCAAGGGTGAGATGGGGTCCGAGGACGTTGTAAATGCCGCCGCCCAGGATGCCAAAAACAGCGAAACTGGTGTAAAGGGCAGTGTTGGCGTTGTTGGCAGCGGTCGGATCGACTTGCCCTCCTCCTCCCATCCCGGAAAGGGCGTTGAACATTCCGGGGCAGCAGAAACATACCAGGCCTATGAGGGAGACTTGGACGAGTGGCGAGTTGTATCTGAATTTCGATTTTGTGGACAATTCGGTGCCTGATTCTTCATCTGCAACGCCGCCTTGGAAACCCATTTTTGTTGTTTCTGATCAAAGGATTTGGAAAGGCCAAAAGGGAAAGAATGGAATGGAATGCTGAGAAAATTCTGGGATCTGGAATCAGGACAGTATGATCCACTTTTATACTTGCTACCTTAACGGGGGAGCTACCAGGGAAGTATTTTACTGAGAGTTAAACACAGCACTAGCCCAACCAGTACTCTGCCTCATACTGGCTAATATTTATATATATACACTAAACTGACAAAATCCTGTCCAATTGTTTAAGAAAATGGTTTTTCTTTCCCTTTTCTTTTTCCCGAATATTACAATATGAATCTAACCTCACACCTTAGTCTTTGTGGTTTAACGACGTTAACATACGAACAAAGTTAAAATAATAATTGGAGTGTTCATATCCTTATGAATATTATTCCAACCTCATGGATGATAACATCTTGATAGGCACAGCGGACGACGACTGGTGGTGCAAATAAATAATTCAGATTCTGAATGATTCCGAAGATTAATTTCACATGTTACCGTAGCTCATCAGCCAAAATTCTCGATAAGGATGCCAAGCCAAATGTCCCACCCATTTGACTAATAACTACGCGTCTGTACTTCAAATCATAAAAATATGGAGTAATGGATTATTATTAATATTGTATATATGAAAAGAAATTGTTTAAGATTATTATTTAATTTGTGAAACGCAATATGGAAAGCAATTGATAAAGGTGTCTTGGAAGTAAAGGACAAAACTTTTGACGTTTCATGTCCCAAATTTTGGTCTTTTCCAGCACTCGTCCAATTACCAGGAAGCCGGCTGCCGGCTTCTACCCGAGTTTAGGTAGATGGTCATCTTTTGATCCTCGGAATTAATTAAAAGTCCGGCGAGGCGACTCTACAAATTAATAGCAGAGATGTATATAAGTCAACGGTTGCCCATCCAAGTTTTAACAATTCTGCTTGCCCATTACCGGCTTTCTTTCTATGGCAGAAACCAAGATAAAGACATAAATAGCTCCTTTGTTTTGGGAACTACGGAAAAGGGTTGCTAAGATAAGACAAGAAGCCATGAGAGCACAAGGAGAGACAAACATATGTCGTGATCTGAAACCCGGGTGTACAATAAAAAAAACTTTCCCAGGTCAAGCTGCCCTACCCTTGCTTTGACTGCAACCAACCGCGCTGGATTTAGTAAGCTGAGCTCATTTTCTGCCTTAATAGCTCAACTTACATCTGGCGCTCCTTGCCAATGCTGGATAAGGCACCGGCAGGCCATATCCGACCACTCTGGTTAGGGCGGATCGACATAGAGTGAAGTCGTGTAAGATGATACTACTGAAGTCTTAAAAACTTTTACAATTTTATATAGTCAATAAGACTAATGAATTTACTAAATTTTTATAATTTTGTAAAGAGTGAGTTTAAAAACTTCCAATCGAATTAGATTTATTTATGACATCACTCAAAAAAATTATTAAGTCACCTCTAACCTTAGCTCGGATCACGTCCCAAAAACATCGTAGCAAGAAAGAAGAGAAGAGAGGAAGAAAGAAAGGAAATAAAGGAATTTTCCTTGATTTTCCAAGTCATTTTCCACTCCTGCAAACAAACAAAAAAAAACCATTAATTTCAATGTTGGCAGTTCTTAGTATTATTTGGCTTATTAATTTGTCTAACTAAATTATTGAAACGAATATTCTTTATTCTCTAAGGGTCATTAATTAAATTGAGATTGAAGTCAAATAACTTGATTACTTGCAAAAAAAAAAAAGTGAAAGCTATTTCAAGATGTGAAATTTTAATTTTTAATTCAATAATAATAATTGTTATTCAAAATATAATCTAAGGATCTATTACAGCAAAATTGAAAATCAAAGATAAAAAGTACATCACAGGTGACCCAAGTGCCTCACTTTTAAAAGAATTTACGTTTCTTATTTTTCTCAGTTTTTAAAACTTGTTGTTAAACAATTCTGATAACTAATTTTATTTTTGAAAATTCTAATCACCAATTAAGTAGCTACTCTTGCCTATTTATATAAGACATATACAAATCCTATTAGGAACAGGATTCTAACTCAACTTAATTAGAAGTTAGTAAAGACCTATGTAGATACCTCAATGGATTTGGGTCCACTTAAATTGATTCATATTCCAACAAACATATTGAAAACCCAAAAGAAAAATGTGACATCCCTTGGATCTCTCTACATGCAGTGGGGGTTCAAATACATATCATTTCATACTAGATATTTTATTTGGAATTTTTAATCTTATTTTAATATTTTTGTTTCGTAAATTAACTAAGAAACCTTATTTACCCACTAATTATAATAATGTTCAACTAATCTTTGTCAAGAAAAAAACTTTCAATGAGATCTCTTTCATTATAATATTTACTAATTAGTTCTTTCAGCACAACATATTTCTCATAGGTTTTATGGATAAATAATTTTCATTGTTACATCTAACCCATATAATCCTAATTCTTAATTTTCATTCTTCCTAAACTTTTAAAAATAGTTTTCTTCAAAAATATTTATATAATATAATATTAATATAAATAATATAATCTTAAAAAGGTAACTTGTTACAACTAAATCTTCTCCATCAAACACTAACAATAAGCGTTAGTTCAATTTACATATTTTGGTATGTGTTCCACTACTGACTAATGTTCACTATCCCGTGTCGAGACTTGAGCTCAACTTCGTGCAATCTTGAACTCTGAAATATGTCACTTATTGAGATCAAATCAACCAACAAAACCAATCAAGAACTCAAAGTTTCTTGAAGTAACACAAAGGCAACGAAATAAGAGAAAAACAAATAGAAAAGAGCTTGAGAGGAAAGAGTATTTATTCTCAAACTTGGTGTGTTTTAAAAATGAAGAGAATAGGGTATTTGTAGGCTTGCTAGCCCCTTATCTAGTTATCTACAATTTGAATTCAAATTAAATGATAAGACTAAGAAATTCATGTTGGCTCCATTAGTTTTTGATGATAATAAAACTTTTCCATTTATTTGTGTCTAATTCCTTTACTTAAGTGTGCAAGAAATTAATACATGAAATTAATTTCTTAAATCCTTAAAAAGTATTTTTGAAAGAAAAAGAAGGATAAATTCAACAAGATGTAACTGAATAACAAGGAGGAAGCTTGTTGGTTAAACAAGGAAGAACATTGGTTCACCAAATTTCAAATTGGAGAAATGGCGAGCTGAAGAGTTTGAGAAACAGAACCAACTTAGTCAACCAAGTCAGTCGACTAAGTGTCCTCTGCCAAAATCTACAAACCAGAAACAGAATCAACTTAGTCAACCAAATTAGTCGACTAAGACCTTTCTGTCTGCAACTTGAACCAGAGCACTACAAGACAGATTAACAGCTAGAACTCATCTTCAACTGTTTCCAACGGGCATAAACTATCCAACTGCCATCAGAGTTGCATCTCCAAGTATAAAAGGGTCTTCCAACAACGAGAAATAAGTTTTTTGAAGCTTTGAATGAGATTTGAGCTATAGAAAGTTGAAAAACCAGAAAAGCTTCACTGCACTTGTCTGCACCTCAACACCTACTCTTTGCATTTGTGATTAGCACTCAATCCTGTACCAATCAGATCATCCAATGATCATAAGTACTTGTTTTTACCACTTCTTCTTGTATACTTAGAGTGAGGGAGTCACTCTAAGGGGTTGTTCAAGCTTGGGAAAGCTTGAATGTTATAGGTTGTGGTTGAGCCTTGGAAAACCACTTTGGGTTTTAGTTTAGCCCGGGAAAAACTAGTGTAAAGGTTGTGGCTGAGCCTGTGAAAAGCCATTGTAAAAGCTTGATGGAAGCTTGTGAATTTCACCAGATTCTTAGTGAATTGTTGGAAAAATCCTTGGTTAGATAATCAAGATAGTGGATGTAGGTCTTGGATCGAACCACTATAAATTGTTGTCCATTGTCTACTCTGTTTTTACTTTTCTTGTTTTGAAAATTAGTTCGTCATCTTGTCAAGAGCCAAATTGTGCTATGCACCCCCCTCTACACATATTAACGGGACCAACAATTCAAATTTGAATGGCTATCTTATTTACAACATTCAAATTTGAATGTTAATCATATCTACATTCAAATACGTCAAGACTCTTTTAAGAGTACATGAATACTTTTACCCCTAGTATGCACATTAAGCTTCTTGTTTAGACTACTTGCATATCTAACCTACTTGGTGGGCCTAGGTTGGTCTGAAATTTTGTACACTGACATCTTCCCCCACTCAATCTAATAATGCCCTCATTGTTAAAAGATGGACGTCTTTGTCTAGTGCACTGTTGCATCATGGTTGTCCTCTCGCTCGTCTTTGCCTCAAACAACCTTGCTCTGTGCACTCTTGGCTTGGGCTTCTTTGCCTCGCACATTACTTTTGCATGCTACTACCTTAGACACCCTTACCTTGCACATTATTCTATCATGTGAAGACCCCTCAAGCATTTACTAACTTGGCATTCTTGCCTTGCTTACATTTCTTTGGAATGCATTGTCTCCTGGAGCACTTGTTATGAACCAATTTGTATTGCATTGGCTCTTGGGTCTCACGAGTGCTTGGCTAGTCTCAACAGTTCCTCAATTATGTCTTAGCATTTTGGCCTTTCTAGCTCTCATTTATAACAGTCCTGTCACTATTGATCTTGGTCTTTCTCTAACCATACGATATTTTGCTACCACTTATTGCTTCCCTTAGGGCAACACAATATTACTTAATCTCAATACACTCCTAAGCTCCTTTGGCCACGAATGGTGGCACTACTTGCCATTGCATCAACCCTTTTGTTGGACTATATAGATAGTTTGTTGGGTCTCTTTTTCATTATGCAACACTAGGCTTCCCAAATGTTATCGTTCACCATGCCCCTTTACTCATTTGTTGCCACTCTCATTACTTAGATCCTTCTTTTCTAGTAAGATAACCATGAGCCTATTGCATGTGAGGCAATCCTCATCCAATGTGATTTGTCTTGTTTCCCACCATTACCTTTCTCATCAAGTTAAAATGAGCAAAACTTGAGCAAACTCTCAACCAGCGCTATGACTTACATGAAGTTTTACACGCCTCTATGCTAAAGCTTTTGCTTCACTTATAGCTTCAAGTCATCCATAAATGCAAATAACGCCTCTTTTTCATTGAGATCGCTAATTTGCAATGACAATTCAGAAAATTTTTTCTCATATTCCCACTCCTCACCATGTTGGGTAAGCCTCTTAAGTTTCACTCAAGCCTTGTCCTCAACATACTTAAGATAAAATTGTTTCCATAGCTCCTTTTAGAACTTCACCCGTATGCTAATGGTTGTTCCCTTAAGCTTCACATTGCACCTTTGCCTCCATCACAATAAGACTATGTCCACCAAGTACATAGCAGCTAAATTAATTCATAAAGCATCCTCTTTGATGCCCATGACTCGAAAATATTGCTTCAAAGTCCATAAGAAATTGTTGACATCCTTAGCCTCCCTCTAACCTCGAAATTTAGGCTTAAGCACCTTCAGTTTAGCCTTCATCTAAAAAGTAAGCACAACACCCCAATGGTTGCCTTGAATGCAACAAGTTCGCCCTTGAGCCCTTATCGAAGGGCCTCAACTAGCTCTTCTAATGTTGCATCTAACCGATTCAACATATCCATAAACTCATTAAAAGTCATCTACAACTCCCCATGAAGCTTGTCATCTCGAAACCACAACTCCTTGATACTAGTTTCAACTTCCTTAAATTTATCCCTTATGTTACCCACAGCCAATTCCATTTTGGATACTTAGCCTTCAAGATCAAACGTATATTTCAAACTTGACTTACTTCGTTTGGCTACACAGTTGGTCTTCCTTATTTCCTAACTGGGTGTGCACTAATCAACAATGGAAGTCTTGGCGTTAATACCAACTATCACATGTTAAGACTTTAGCTCAACTCTGTGTGGCTTTGAACTTTGAAATACACCACTTACTAAGCTTAAGTTAACCAATAAAACTAGTCAAGAACTCAAAAGGTGTTGAAACAACACAAAACGTCAAGAACTCAAAGGTTGTTGAAACAACACAAAAGCAACGAAATAAAAGAAAAATGGAGAAAAGAGAGCTTAAGAGTAAAGTGTATTAATCTCAAACTTGGTGTGTTTTACAATTGAAGAGATATGGTATTTATAGGCTTGTTAGCCCTCTTATCTAGCTATCTACAATTTGAATTTGAAATAAATGATTAGGCTAAGGTATTCAAACTTGAATGGTCATCCTATCTACATCATTCAAATTCGAATTCTAATCATATCTACATTCAAATACGTCAATCAACGAAAAGTTCATATCTGTCGAGACTCTTTTAAGCATGCGCAGATACTTTTACCCTTAGTATGCGAGATGGGCTTGTTGTCTAGGCTACTAACATATCTGGCCTACTAGTGTGCTTGAGCTACTAGACTACTTGGTAGGCCTAGGCTAGTCTGAACTCTTGGGCCATTATAGATACTTGATTTTGATTAATACCTATTATCTAAAGAATTATTTTATAACATAATATTGTATAGAGAATAATAAGAACAATCATTGCAAGTGAAGTACTACTCATGTTGAACAATTAAAAGAAGTGAATTACTACTTCACATGGAATAACTAGAATAAGTGGAGCACTACTCCATGTGGAACAATGATAACTCTATGATATAGAGTTATTTGAGCTTAATTTTGATAGTAATTTAGCTTAGTTCTTGTAGTAATGTATAGAAATTAGTAGATTTTATTTAATTATTTTAAATTAATTATTTTAGGTGAGTCAATCTAATCTTAGTTAATTTTATACTTTATTTGGTGTTAATGTGGTTAAGATAGGTTGTTATTGATTTATTTGTGCTTTTTTATGTATTTGATGAAAGAAGAATTTTAGTGAAAGAAGGAGAGCAATTTTGAGGTGCAGACTTGCATTGCATATATTTCTGTATTTCAACTATAACTTTCTCTAAAGAACTCCAAATGAAGCAATTCTTAAACCATTGAAAAGAGAAGAGAAAAACCTACAACTTTTATGTTTTCCACTTTACCCAGTTCGGCCTGTAAAATGGTCAAAAATCTTATTGAAGTTGACATACTGTAGTAGTTCTATAGCAATTACGATTTTTGTTAATTAATTGGGAAAAGCTACAACTCACATAGCCTGATGAGGACATCCTAGTTCGAATTGAATTCTTTCTTCATCCAACTTAACCTCACTTCAAAGCCTATAAAAACAACCTTTCAGAGGACTTAAAAAAGGTGAAAAAAACACCAGATTAACATCTGAGAGTCAAGCCACAAAGTCATTGAAGGAATTTGAAGGATTAAAGGAGATTTGGAGATCAAGAATACAATCCTTGGTTTTTTTATCTTTTTGTTATTCTCTTATTCTCTTGGTTTTAATGTTTAAATTTTATTCAATGATAATGTGTGACTTGATGGAGAATTAAATTGTTAATCTAAGATTATGATTGAATTCAATACATAGTCTGAATTATTTCTCTCTTTTATTTATGTTTGATAGATTTAAGTTGTTTATTTTATTCTGTTCTTAATGCTTCTAGTTGACTGGTCACCAATTAGATTGAATTGGAAACCTAGGTCAAACCTTGACGAAGGAGATTTAGGTAGACCATGAATAAAATAGCGTATGATCAAATATACTTAGTTGATTAGATGATTTGATTTGCATATAGGGTAGACATACACCTATAAGCCATACATAGCCAAAATTAGAGCACAAACTTAATGAATCTTTCTTCAATATAATTTGCATAGATATAAAGTAAATTAATTAGGAGAGATATATTTATGAGAAACTCGACAGAGACTTGTAAATAATTTAGGACTCTAGGTTAGTAACTTAATCCAATAAACTAAGTTAAAAGAGAGAGAGAGAGAGAGACAATATTCAGATGAAGTATTGACAAATATCATAATCTTATATCTGTTAATCACTAGAAGTAAAATTTACTGATATATTAGTTTTAATTATTAGTTTATTAATTTAAATTTTCCTTTTTAATTTTAATTGTTTAGATAAAATTAAGGTGTGTTAATTTTAGTAATTAACAATAAGGATTAATTCAATTCTCTGTGGGATCGACACTTTACTCATCTCTATATTATCTTTGCGATATGTGCACTTGTGTGAGTAGAAATTTGAACAACAAACAACTAATATAAGTAAAACAACTACTTTGCACAGAATAACCACTTCACATAGATGACAGTGAAAGTAACTCGAAATAAGTGGTAGGGTTCATGGGTTACTTTCATCTTGAGATATTCTGAAGAGTTTGGCTTGGTGGCTTAGATGTAGAGATAGTTAAGAGGCCTACTTCTTAACCTTTTCTTGAAGTGCAAGTGTTTCTCCCTCTTACCTATTTCTCTTGTACTTGTTTATGTACACCTTCTTCTCTTAACTTGTTCTCATGTAGTTTTTCATGTATAACTCTTCTTTATTACTTGAAAACAAATCTTATTACACCCAATTACTTCAACGGTCACATGTTAAGTTTCTAATTGATACTCATTATATGCAATAAGATCATTATTTTAATATCCACATAATAGATTACAGTAATGGTTACTCATATTAAAACTCTTCATAATAATGTTATTCATTTTACACATTAAAACTTATTATTAAGTAACCGTCACTTCTAGCACTATATTTAGAACTTTCACAATTCATTTAAAGGTTTTTCACTTTTCAGAACTACCTTACTCTCACTCCGAGCTTCTCTTTCTAGCCATCTTATTCATTGTCAACCTATTCTCTTCTTGTTCTCTTCCACCTACCATGACATTCAGTACTTCAGCAATTACTTCGATCTCCCTTTCTGCTAGACTTGGTAATTTTGGACACAACACGTTAACACGACACAAGAAGACACTTGGTTAAACAAGTTTGGATTTAGCCTTAACGTGTTTCGTGTCTAATCGTGTCTAACACATTTAAGACAAGAAAATTTTCATGTCTTAACGTGTCAGACACGATAAACACATTTAAAACACATTTAAACACGTTTACTTAATCGTATTATCGTGTCAAAACGTGTATACGTGACAAGTTTATTAACCTATTAAAAATTAATAAATAAAGACTATTTTAACCTTATATAAACAATTTTAAATAATTATTTTAATAAATTTTTTAATTTTATAAAAGTAATAATGTAATTATACATGCCTAAACCCTAATTTTTAACTTTTGGTTATCATTTTGGATAACCTCACGCACGGCGCACCAGATCTGTCTTCACTCCTTCAATCAGCAAGCTTTTTTCTCTTATTCAATTATTTGTCTTCTTTCCCCTTTCACTTCAGCCGTTTTAGAGTGGGAGTGCTAAGCAGTTTCCTCTTCTTCAATTCTTTATTGGAGATTCAAGAAATCTCTGTAGATTAGGAAGATTCAAGAAATCTCTTTAAATTGGGTGATTCCAAATCGACAAATCCTCTTGTCCTCCTTGCATCTGTGATTGTGCTCTTTCTCTTTCCCATATCAACATTGCCCATTTGTTGAAACAAAGGTGAGCAATTTTTTTTAAAAAAAAGTGTTTTTTTATTCATCCATTATCAGATGTGCCATAACAAGTCTTTAGCTTTAGTGGCAGAAGACTTCAAGCGGCATTAATTCTGGTATGGGCAAGTGAACAGTACATTAACAAAAATTTCCATTGCACAAAAGCCATTAAGAATGAGTACACTCTTTCTACCTCTATATAGCATAACAAAAACATATTAGTAAACTAATTGACAAGAAGAGCTCTCATTAGGCCCTCGTAAACAAGGTACCTCTAGCTTTACACCTTGCAAAACAAAGCTAGATACTTGCTACAAAACAAAAATCAGAACCCAACAAAAAATTGAAGCAAAACCAACATAACAACTCAATTGTTCTTTGAATGCAGCAGTCATAAACCGTTAACGTGCCCCTCATTCGCCCCTACCCATCAACCTTAATTATAGTGTCAACTCAAACTAGCGACTCATTGCTTCTTTTCCACTTTGCACCCAACTACTCACGTTTCTTGGATCGACTCAAATGTCGTCCTCTGGCTACTCCAACTCCCAACCTCTATTCTAGAGCAATATTCCTTTGAATCACCTCATCCTTCCTTTCCTTGAAATTCAATCCCAACTTTTTAGTTAATTCCCAAATTTCCTCTGCTTCCTTTCTAATTGCCAAATATCTTAACCTTAAGTCTGAATCAAAGATTGTATCTTGCCCGTGCTTATCTTTATCTAAATTTGTGTACCCCATATCGTGCTCTATCTGATGCATTGCCTGACTGCAATCATGAATCTCATATTCTCTCCCTAAACCTCTCTTACATGGTTTGAGCACCACTTGTTTGCTTTCATTTACAAACTCTGGGCCTACTCCTTTATTCCCATGAGGTGTCTCTTTTGACAACTTTGGCCTCTTATATGTAATTCCTACACTAACCATGAGGTAAGTAGTTTAGTTATTAACTGAAGAAAAAGAGAAATTTTGAACAAAAAAATATGATATATTTTCCCTAAATGAAAACATATGTGTACATTTATATTGGATTTTTATATCTTACACCTGGGCTGGTGAGGACTTGATGATGAGCTTTCAGCTCATGACACCCTCTCGCACTGGTCAATGAATGCATTTCCTTAATCAAATACATAGCATGAAAGTCATATGATTTATTTCTTGAAAATTTAGAGCATATTTCCTTTTTTCTCCAATTCATTTTTGTTCAAAAGTAGTTGTAAATTTAGCTTGTAAGGCAAGCTGTATATGTGGTTCATGCAAGCTATTCTTTTCATAAGTTCATTATGTTCTTTCTTTAACCTGTGATATGTATGTTTTTTTCCTACGGCCCATTGATGTCCATCTATTGTAATTGGTTTCCAACTCCATTATAGTTACCTCTTTAAGGACTCTTGAGGTTATTGATTTACTTGGATGGGAATGTCGAGCCTTCTGCATCATTTAATACCTTAACTAACCCTTAGATAAAAGAAAAAGAATGGGAAAAGTGGGTTGTTTCTTTGTGGGGAGAAGTATCCAAACTTTGCTTTTTAACATCAAAGAGAATTTTAAAATGGTCCATGAAGATACTCTTGTAAATCTAGTAAAAGTTACTTTAGTCTATACAAGCAACAGATCGTGCTTTGACAAATGGAAACCTTCATGTTTAAAATTAATTTTGACAGATCATGTTTTGAATGGAAAAGAGTGGAATCTTTATCCAATATAAAAATATGGTAAGTATTTATTAGTTGAAGCAAAAATATGGGTTCCATGAATCTTTTCCCTGACTTTTCTCTTTAAGTGAATAAATTCTTACAAAATATGAAAAAGGAAAAAGAAATAGTGTACATTTAGCTGCTCTTTCTCTTAATTTGATCTTCTTGTTAATTTTTCATTTTAAGGTTTGGAAATGTTATATTTCTTTGGTGTTTTTTTTTTTTTGGTAATTTTTGTTTATAGCCTTAAGGTGTTGAAAAGTAATGGACTCTATTAGTTCTAATGAAAAATGATTTGACTCATTTTTATGACATTTAATATGTAATCTGACAATATTAATATTTTTGATGTTTTTATGTTGCTGATGTTTGCAGATGGAATCTGACAATATCGATGTTTCTTTTTAATCAAATGTTCATTTTCCGGAGGAATCTGATGATTGTGTACAGATTGATCAAACAGGAGCAATAGTTGAAAAGAAACCATGCCAACCCAAAAAACAAAAATTAACTTCAAAGATTTGGACATTCTTTGAACGTTTGCCAGAAAAGAACTCAAGTGATAGAAAACCAAAAGCAAAGTGCAAGCTCTGTGGGTATATTTTGAATTATGAAAGCAAGTATGGGACAGGTAATTTGAAACGTCATAATGATAATGTCACGACCCAAATTTCAGGCCATGACCGGTGCATGGGCCCAATGGGCGTAGCCCACTAAGCCCAAGCAAGCCTATTTATATGACCTGTTCATCATTCCATCAAAAGTTCCTAAATTCACATTTCATAATTCCAATTCAAAATAATGCTAACCATTGCCAACTCATAGTGGCATTACCAATCAAAATATACATATATTGTCTAAAACATACATCTTAATATTTTACATCAGGTTTGTCTATACACAACCAAAGGGACACTCGACTTCCAGTGGAGAGATCCGGGCAAAAGTACAGCTATTAAATGTCGAGATACCTACCACGGAGACAAATCTACGAGGACACCTCGACCTAGTTACCAACTGCCTCCTGATCTGAAAACAGTGAGTATAAACCCAGTGAGTGAACAAAGGAAGGGAACAAGCAAACGATAAGAAAAGTTTAAAGAAATCATGATGCACTTATTTTCAAAAACAATGCAATTTAGTTTAGTTCTTATTAAAACCCCTCATTAAACCCTTAATTGGTTAATAACTTGATGATGAAGGATCCATGCACAACAAAGAATTTGAAGAGTGAAAACTTTAGTAGCATTCAAGCAAGTCAAGCGAAATAACTGATCCTCGCTGTAGCGAAAAGGCATTCTCGCTATAGCGAAATTTAGGCTCAAATCATTAGCTGGTCGAGGGTTTCTCACTAAAACCCTTCATTTCAAACTTAATTAATTAATCCCTTGATGTTGGAAGTTCATGATCAACTATGATGTTAAAGAAGTGAAAAATATGGCAGAAACCAAACAAGGTAGCAAGCACGACAGAAGGTTTCTCGCTACAGCAAAACCACCTGTAGACATCTCGCTGTAGCAAGAATGTATTATCACTACAGCGAGTTACAGGACTGCAGCCAGGCTCCCAACCAAAGAGTTTCTCGCTGCAACGAGAAACTGAACACCAAGAAGAAAGTTCTCATTATATCAAGAAAAGGTCATCCTGCTGCAATGACAAAGTCAACTTGAAAATACTTAGCAATTTCCAAGGTTCAACATGCAAGATTTCACATACACTACAACCATATACCATATTCATGAACTTTCTATTACATAAATAAATAAATATATATATATATATATATATATATATATATATATATATACACACACATATAAACACCAATACCACCACTTCACCCAGCTCATGTGCATCCCTCACATCGTGCACAGCTAATACCGTCGTGTGCATCCCCTACATCGCGCACAAGCAACATCATCATCCACACTCCCGCACCCGTCATCACCGGCATGCGCATCCCCCACATCGCACACATTCACGGTTATATTTATTACACAATATTAACTATTGATACACAACATATATATATATATATATATATATATATATATATATCAGCATCCTATAGGAGCACAAGGATTCATCATATTGCACACTCACCACATAAAATGTTTTAATAAAGGCTTGTTCCCATGCATAATCTTTAAGGAAAAATCAAATAAAAATCATTCACATGCTTCATCTAAATACCAATACATTTCCCAAAATATTTTAAATGCAAGTTAACTCACCTTGGTGGATTTGTAATTGAATTTCTTTTCAAAATTCTTCCAAGCTAAGAAGGGAAATCACTCCCTCTCTCTCTACACGTCCAACTAGTGAGTGAATGTACTTAAGAAAGACTTTTGAGGGCTATTAAGGTGTAAAAGTGGAAGAGCATGAAAAACCCTATGAAAGAGTGTAGAAAAACATGAGAAATAAAGCTAATTTGGGAAAGTTTTAAAGGTTTCAAAGGATACTTCCATGAAAGGTGCAAAGAAACATGGAATGGAGAGGAGGATAGGAGGAAGAAGAAGAAGAAGAGAAGCTGTTAAAAAACTAAAAAAAAGCTGCTGGAGATTAGATATTTATAGTTAAAGGTTATCCAATTTTCATAGAATTTACAACAATGCCCTTAACAAGGCCATTTGTCTTCCTCCTTTCCTTTATGCACTCTTTTTACTCCTTTAACATTGAGACAAAGTCCATAATAGTCTAAAAGTACTCGAGTTTACGAAAACTTAAAAATTTATGCTCGAGGTGCAAAATAACCATTTTAACCCTACCATGGAAATTATCAATATTTATATCTACTTCATGTATTTTACCCTCATTCATTTATTCCTTAAGCCTACTTAAACCTTAATAATGTCTGAAAGTCTACTTTTAGGGACTCACCATGAGAAATGATGAAATTACCCCTAGCCTATGTTATCGCGTCTACACCTAGTTACGGGGCCTGTAAAGGTCGAGGTCTCACAGATAATTGTGTTAGGAAAGACACACGTGATATAGGTCAAATGATTTTTTCTAAGGAACATAATTCAATGTTAATGAGGTCTTCAAAGTTTGATCCTGAAAAGTTTCGTGAATTAGTGGTAGCTGCAATTGTGATGCATAATTTACCTTTATCATTTATGGAGTATACTGGCATTAGGTCTATGTTGTCTTATTTGCGTGAAGATGTTGTTCTGCTCTCTAGGAACATTGTTAAAGCTGATATAATTAAGATGCATAAAAGAGAAAAAAGTAAGATACAATACCTGCTTCAAGAATCACCTTATAAGATTTGTTTAACTTCTGATTTGTGGACTTCTGTTGTTATTGATGGGTAAATTTGTCTTACTGCTCATTTTGTTGACAAAAATTGGATTTTACAGAAAAAAATCTTGAATTTTTCCTTTATGCCACCTCCAGACAATGGTGTTGCTTTGAGTGAAAAGATTTATGCATTGTTAGTTGAATGAGGAATTGAAAGTAAATTGTTTTCAATAACATTGGATAATGCTTCTGCAAATAATACTTTTCTTGATTTGTTGAAAGTGCAATTGAATATGAGAAAGCAACTTTTAGGAGGAGGCAAGTTTTTTCATATAAGATGTTGTGCTCATATACTTAAGTTGATTGTGCAAGATGGTTTGAAAGAAGTTGATAATGCAATGCAAAATGTGAGGGAAAGTATTAAGTATGTGAAAGGTTCTTTGTCACAACCCGGTACTCCCCTCGAGCCCATGACAACTCCCGCGGTGTCCCGATCGATACTCATTACCCGAAATGTCAACCGGAACCCCGCAAGGCTTTAATATCAGTTTCTCATTTCTGTTGTGAGTAACCGTTGCCAAATATTATGTTCTAAAAGATTTTAAGCTATTTCCAACTTAAATCAATAAAAAAATGATTTATGTCTCACATGGGCATTTTAGTCATTTTTCCTCAAAAATCTCGAAACTAGCTAAAAATGTAGTATGCAAGTGGAAAACACATATTTCATAATCAAAAATAAGTTTAGATATCTAAAACATTTATTTAAAGTGAAATTATAACTATTTGAATATAATAAAAATATTCAATAAAATATTATATTTTCTTATAAAACAATATTTATAGATTTACCTGTAAATAATTTTTATAGCGTAAAAGCTAAATAAATTCATACATACTGTAATACAGATAACCAAAGTATAAAATTTAATTTACAGTGACACGTGGGCCCACGAACGACTAAAAGTATCAAAAGCAATAAACCTATAGTTTTTTAGGATGCAAGTCCAATTGTAGCCCTCAACGAAATGAGCTATCTACCGACTATCCTGAGCCTAAAATGGGTAAAAAGGAGGGTGGTGAGATTATATAATCCCAATGAGTAAACAAATATCATCTAAAATATCTAAAACTGAATAAATGGAGACAGATAAAATAGTTTAACATACTGTAATTCATCACCTTTTAACTCATTTCAACCAAATAAAATCAATTCATATAAATCGAGTAATCAACATGGCTTATGAATTTCTTAAAACTTTGGCTAGTGTCAAAATCATTCTCATACTCAGTTATCAGGGATACCTTGGCCGAGGGCTATCCCAACCGAGTCCGCCAAGGTTGTTAAAAAGTTATGTACGCATAAATCATGTTTTTATTTTGGAAACATAGTCGTTCCTTGACGTTGGCTGAGTTCGCCCTCACATGGTGGTTTGGCGTGAAGTGAACTCTAAAGTTTTAACCTCATGAGTTATCCAACCATGCCCCTCATAATGAGGTATGAATATAATAGGGTTACCGTGCCCCTCTAATAGGCTGGTCTACGGAACCCGTCCACTGCAGCGACTAATCAATAACCCTCCAATTCAATAAAATTCAATAGCATGACATGGCAATTTTATCATTATCCAGCCTATCAAGGCAAACAATAGTTTATGCATTTTCAACACAAATACCAATTCAACCATTCCTGCCAATATTATCATAAGTCATTCAATTCAAACCATGATTTATAAAACAACAATTAGTCTCCAAGTACTCCATTTTCAAAACCATCATTCAATTTCAAGACAATTTTATAAAATCATTTCATTTAATCACATTTTGTTTATAAAACATAAAGATTTACTATTTAAACTCATTTTCCATAAAATCACAAAATCGGATAAAAACCACTTTAGATAATTAAGACGATAGTAAGGTTACTCACTGTTTCAGGAGTCGAATTTTGAGTACTCCGATTCTTGATCCTCGAGTACTATCTCTTTACTTTTGCCAAAATGCTCACCACCTAGACATAATGCACAATAAGCCATTTAATACATTTGTGCTAAATTGTTATAAAACCAATTCAGGCTTTATACTAATGCATGAAATGGGATGTGAAATACTCGGTTAACTATCTAAATATGGTGTTCAATATAAATTCAATTATGTACCTAAATAAAACGGTATTGCCTAATTCGATCTATCACCCGATTAATTGGCCAATACGTCCAATTCAACTCTGAATAATTTCATTTTTCTCCCAATACTCCAAATCATCAAACACAAGTTAAATAACTTGAATTATGGCAAAATCATCCTCACATTTTCTCTTGGAAAAATCGACCACGGTGGGTGCATCAACACTATAATTTTTCAAGCTTGATTCTCACACCATAAATCACTAATTCCTAACCAAATCACTTGAAATAAAATCAAAATCATCATCAATACTCTACAAGGAAGATTCAGCCAATGGAGGTTCTTAAGAGGTATACGGTTTTTCATGCTAAATATTACCATTTTCAGTTTTCACCACCACAATTCATTAAATTCTAACTAAATAACATAAGACATCACAAGATTCATCTTCAATATTGTCTTTATGAAATTCAGCCGATGAAGAATCCATGAAGAACATGTGATTTTTCTTACTTGTTTTCCTTCCAAACATGATAAATCAACTATAAACACTAAAATATCTCAAAATCTAACCAAATAAATCATCAAATCTTCTCTCTCTAAATTCGGTCAGCCATGAATCCTTCATGATATCTTGTGATTCATCCATGGAAAATGCAAAATAATGCATGGAAAAGGTAGATCACAAGTCAAAATCAAGAAAGTTTACCTTTGATTGCTTGATTATTTGAAATCCATCAATTTTCTCTTGAATTTTCACTCTAGGGTTTTTGTTCTTCTTTTCTTCCTTTGTTCTTGCTATGGCCGGCCATGAGAAATGAGTTGGGAGAGTTTATGTGCTGATTTTTAAAGTCAAATATAAATGGATAAAAATTTGACACATGTCACCATTCCATTGGCCCATGTGTCATACTTACCCATTAAGCAATCTCTCTCCACCACTTAAATTTTCTCAATTATCCATGATAATATTGGATAAAATCCATGTGCTGGACAAGTGTTGGGTGATGTAAAATTACAATTTTACCCTTGGGTGACAAAATGATTATTTTACCCTATATGCTCAAAAAAATGTCAAAACTAAAATTTTTCACTTCTTAAACTCAAATTACGTTCTAAATAGTCAATCTTGATCAAAAACTTCTTCCAACATTCCAATTTTAACCTCGGGTGGCAAAATGACCATTTTACCCCTAGATCATGAAAATTCCAATTTAACTCCAAATTGGTCCTCGAACTCTGAATCACCATTCTTAGTCATTTTGGGGTTTTAAAATTCTCAATTTCATCTTAAAATCTTTATTTGGACTAGTTCGAGGCTTAATTCAACTTAATTGTACCATTTGGTACAATATCGTCCTTTAACGATTTTCGAGGTACCCAAGTAAGCAAACATGCATTCTTATGTAGGAATGGTATAATAAACATATTGTAGAGCCGAGCTTGACATTCTCAAAGGAGAAAACAAAAGTTTTTAGAGTGTGTGAGCCTAGTGAATTTGAATACAAAAAGTGGTTTAAAACAAGATGTTCCAACTAGGTGGAACTCCACATTTCTCGTGCTTGAAAGTGCACTTTATTTTCGCTTGGCCTTTTCTCATTTGGAAATTAGTGAATTAAATTTTAAGCATTCTCCATCTATAGATGAGTGGGATAGAATTGAGAAACTTAGCAAATTCTTAAGTGTATTTTATGAGATTACTTGTGTGTTTTCTGAAACAAAGTATCCCACAGCCGACTTGTACTTTCCTTCGATATTCATGGCAAGCATGACCTTGCAAGAACATATGAATGGAGATGATGTGTATTTGAAAAATATGGCTACTCAAATGTTTGTTAAGTTTGAGAACTATTGGTCTAACTTTAGTTTGATTTTAGCTATAGTTATGATATTTGATCCTCGGTACAAGATTCAATTTGAGGAATGGAGTTACACAAAGCTTTATGGGAGTAATTCAACTGAATTTAAAAAGGTTAAAGATCATTTATTTGCTCTTTATGATGATTATGCTATCAAGGTTTCTAATACTCCATCTTCTTTAAATGACACACCTTTTGATGGGAAAAAACAAGTTCTTGAAGGTAATTTTTTTATTTTTGAAGTTTATTTGTTATTAAATTTAATTTTCTTTTGTTTTTTTTAATTTTAATATTTTTTAATTGTTTTGTCTTTATTAATTAGGAGTTTGACAATTTTCAACGTGATTTTGGGACTGCCAATAACAAATCTCAACTAAAAGAATATTTGGATGAACAAAAGATTGAAATGACAATTGAATTGGATATTTTACAATTTTGGAAGACAAATCAGTTTCGTTATCGTAAGGTTTCTGCCATGGCTCAAGATATCTTGGCGATTCCTGTATCAACAGTGGCTCCTGAGTCTGCTTTTAGTGTTGGCAATAAAGTTCTTGATCAATATCAGAGCTCACTTAAACTAGATGTTGTGGAGGTAATTTTATGTTGTAGGGATTGGCTATTTGGGGAAATTGGTAATACATTCTTTCATTTATTTTTGGCTATGTTTCTTATGTTTAAATGCATGATTAGAGTAAGTTTGATTTATTTAATTGTTTTTAATAAATATTTTTTTATATTGTAGCATATGTAGAAACAGATATGAACAATCTTACCACATATGTCATGAATTTAGAAATTAGTAAGGAAGAAATGTCATCAACCGACTGCTCTAATACAGTTGATGTCGATTAATCATCAATGAAAGTAATGCTTTAAACTAAATTTTACATTTTATTTAACTTTTTCTATTTTGATTTAATTTTATTAATATATTGTTGCCATTTCATTATTAGGTTTTGTGATGCCGGAATGATGTGACATTGGCAAACGAATTTTCGATTTTGATTTGTTCATGGTTGATGATGTGGTTAATGATATGCATTTTATTACGATTGAAAATTATGAATGATTTTTTATATTATTAGTATTTGAAGGTTAGATGTTAATGATGTATTTTATCATATTATATGATAATGAATTTTATGTATGTTATTTATGTTAAATTTCATTAAAGTTGATGTTATTATTATTATTTTTGTTTTGTTATAATTATTTTTATAATTATAGATTTTAAATTTAAATAACAAAATTATATTTAATTGTAAATATTTTTATTTAATCGTATTAAACGTGCTATTAATCATGTCATATCGTATATTGACACGTTTAATAAATGTGTTAATCATGTCGTGTCGTGTTACACAGTTATTAAACATATTCGTATTCATATTATTAATCGTATATGTTTTAAATTTAAGACACGAATAATAATTGTGTCGTATTCATATTTAACCTTAACGTATTTCATGTCTAATCGTATCTGGCATGTTTAAAACACGAAAACATGATTTGCTAGGTCTACTCTCTGCATTGGAAGTGCTAAAAGAAAGAAGAGATAGAGAAAAGAAAAACTTATCAATCTATCAAAGGAAGTTGAGTAGATCTTATGATAAGTTAGTAAAAAGGAGGAATTTTGAAAAGGGTGATGTAGTACTACGTGCAACTGAGCATATTAGAAGAGGAACCTTAGCTTCTAAATTCAGCCCAAAATTAGAAAGACCATATATTGTTCATGAGGTGAATGAGAGCGGATATTACAAATTGATAAATTCAAAGAACAACGCCATCACTGCTCCAATTTATTTTCAATATATATAGAAATATTATTTATGAGATTCCCACTCAATCCTTGTTATATGCAAAACACATTATTTGATTCTTCATCATCTTAAGTATCTAAATGAAAAGCATTCAAGCCGCAACTTCCCCTCTTTTATATTGGTTGTGTTTCACTATTAATATTTTAGCCGCTAGCTTCATTCCTTATACCTTGGCTGCAATTTATTATATTATTGGTCGCAAGCTTTATCATTCATTCTTTGACCATAATTTATTATAAATGTTTCAGCTTGTAGTACCCCGTATTTTAATACGGTGGCTAATAGAGTTTACGGATGCCAATTGATGTTGATTATTGAGTTAAAAAGGGTAATTCATAAGTGAACCTATGCAATCTCGATCTTCATAGGCACATAACGAGAAGTAGACGCGATAATGCTGAACAGGGATAATTTCGTAATTTCTCTTGGTAGGCTCCTACGAGTGGGTTTTTTTATGCCATTAAGGTCTAAATAGGCCTAAGGAATGAATGAATGATGTTTATGATGGTAAATAAATGAGGAAGATAAAAACAATGATAATTTCCATGTTAGGGGTAAAATGTTCATTTTGCACTCGAGTCTAAATTTTTAAGTTTTGTGAATTCGAGTACCTTTAGACTATTATGGATTTTGTTTCAATGTCAAAAAAGCAAAAAGGTTGCACAAAGGATGAAAGGAAGACAAAGCCACCACGTTAAGGGCATTTTGGTAATTTCGGTGGAAATTTGGATTAACTTAATGTCACGACCCGGAACCTCCCTCGGGTCCATGACAACCGTCACGATGTCCCAATTGATACTCATTACCCAAAATACCAATCGGAACCCCGCAAGGCTTACATATCAGTTTTAAATAATTTTCAGTCGTTTCCGGCTCAAGTAAATCAAAAGACAAAAATATAGCATTTTTATATAAAACAATATTTATAAAAACACATGTAAGTAATCTTTTGTAACTTAGAAGTAAAATAAATTCATACATACAATAATTTACAAAATTATAATGTACAATAATAATTACAATGACAAGTGGCCCATAAATACACTAAGTGTTGGTGATAATAACCTACTGTCTGTGTGATAGAGGGGTCAACTGGAATCCTCGACCAAATCGGGTATATACAAGCTACCACAGGCCTGAAATATTTGGAAATGAGGTAGGTGAGATTTGCAATTCCTATGAGTAAACAGACATTATCATAAATATCTAAAGGCGAGTAACATGGAGGCAAGTTTAAACAACAAATTACAAACCATTTAATAAGGTTTTCACTTTATTTCTTAAACCATAAAATATTTGTAATTTACCAAAACAGTTGTTAAGGCTTATAACTTTTATTAAAAACAAGGCTCAAGCCAAAACTAGTCCTCGGGGATACCTTGGCCGAGGCATTTAACCGAGTCCATCAAGGTTGTTAAGATATTTACATGTTAAACACAAGTTAGTTTTGAAAACAAGTCGTTCTTTGGTCTTGATCGAGTTACACATTCACATGGGGGTTCGACGTGGAGTGAGCTCTAACACTACCCCGGGAGTTACCTTCATCGTCTCTACAATCGGAGTAACTATGCAACCGGGTTTACCGTACCCCTCTAATAGGCAATCCACGAAAACCCGTCACTGCAGCGACTAAACCCACCAATTTTAATAAAATTTCAACAGTATAACATGGCTTTTATTTATTTATCTAGCCTGCATAGTAAAAGACAGCTTACATAAATTCCCAATGCAATTAGAAAATATAGCCACATATACTCATATATCATAAGCCATTCATAGGAAAATATATTTTTCAAGACAATTGGCAGCCTCCAATTACTCAATTTTATAATCAAAAGTTTCTTATTTCAGAAAATCAAGACAATATATTTATTTGTCACATTTATTTCTAAAACATTAAAAATCTCATTTTAATCTCATTGTCGTTTCATAAAATCCATAAACAGCAATTAAAAATAAACTCTAGATAATTTACAATAATAATAGGTTTACACACCATTTGTACAAATTAAATGCTTTCTAGGTGCCCCGATCACTGTTCGTCACGTACGACTTCCTTGCCTTTACTGGAAGGCTCTCCTCCTAGACACATTGAAAAAATTTCACAATTTACCACATCGATGCTAAATCACTATATAATTGACTTAAATCCTATACTAATGCATGGTATGAAATGCAATAGCCTAAAACGGCTTAAACGCGGTATTAACCTATTTTTGGCACTTTACCCGATAAATTGCTAACGCGCTCTATTTTAGCTCTAAATTGTCCCATTTTCTCTCCAACATTTCTAACCATTAAATATCAGCCAATAATCCTCTAAAATCACCAAAATCAGCTCACTTTTCTCCTTGAAAAATTCGGCCAAAAATGGGACATTAACTAGGTAAATTTTCTACTTTGTTTTTCTATCACATTTAACCATTTTTCATCATTTTCTCTTCATTTCTCTTAGAATAAAAATCAGTTCTTCATCATTGTACATCATTGAAGATTCGGCCAAGGGTGGGTATTGTGAAAATTTCATTCTTTCTTGCCCAATTTGATTTCTATACACATTTAACTAACTAAAACTATCAATTTAACTAAAAATCAAAACATAAGAATTTCAAATTCCTCTCCCTTGAAATTCGGCCAGCCCTTGGTATCACTTTTTGATCTCTCTTCTCAAGCATGCTAAATGGAAACAAAGGCATAAGAAAGGTAGAAATCAAGCTAAAGTCGAAAAATCTTACCGTTAGACGTGTAAACGGACAAAAAACGCGATTTCTACTTTGAATTTTCTAGTTTTCCTTTGGTTTTTCTCTTTTCTTCCTTTCCTCTCTATTTTCTCTCTTGTTCTCTCCTTATGGCTGGCCATCACTTGATGTGGGGTTTAAATGGGTTGACTTTCCTTTACAAAAAATATTAAATCATTAAAAAGTGCCATGTGTTACTTTCCCATTGGCCCGTTTTTAAAATTTCATCCTTTAAACTTCAATTTTTCACCACTTAGAATACCATAGTTATTCATACCAAAAATAAATAAATCCTATAATTTTGACAAGTTTTGGGTGGTGAAAATTACTATTTTTACCCCGGGGTGACAAAATTACCGTTTTGGCCCTATGTTTCGAAAATTGCCGGAATTGAAATTTTTCACTTCCTATCATTAAATTATACTCCAAATAGTTAATCTTGGTCAAAATTTTCACTCCATGATCAAATTATTATCTTAGGTGGCAAAATGACGATTTTACCCCTAAACATCAAAATTTTAAATTTTTCCCTAAATGAACCTTCGAACTCCGAACAATCATTTTTAGTCATTCCTGGACTGTAAAATATTAAATTTCATCCTACGATTCCTATTTGAACTAGTTCGAGGTTAAATCAACTCAAGTGTACTATTAGGTACAATACTGGGTTTTGTCTATTCTTAGAAACTTTCCTAACTTAATAACATGTTACTCAGTGCATGTATGTCATGACATGTGTTTATAGGGTCGGGTTTTACACTTAAAGCTTAAATATCTGAGCTCCAGCAGCTTCTAGCAACTTTTTCTTCTTCTTCTTCCTCCCATTTCATGTTTCTTCATCCTTCATGGAAGCCTTCCTTAAAGCTTCCATAACTTTCTCTCTTGAGCTTCAATTTTCATGCTTTTGAGCACTTTTTTATAGAACTTTTTATGCTCTTTCACTCTCACACCTTAAAACCCCCAAAAGTCTTTGTTCAACACTTTCTCTCACTAGTTGAAAGTTTTAGAGAGAGAAAGAGAAACTTGCCATAATAGCTTGGAAGCTTTTGAAAAAGGAATTAAACTACAAAAAACCACCAAGGTGAGCAATGAATTAGGTTGAATTTTCAAGTTGTTGATAATGGTTGATGATTAGAGTGGTGAGTTAATCTATTGTTGAGATTGTTATTCCTTTTTAAGGTGACTAGAGTAGTGAAACAAATAGCCACCTAATGGTGATTGAAAGCTAGTTAGGAATAACTAGCTGAACTTAAGTTAAGAAATAGCTTTTAGAATTTTATTAATGCCAATTTGGGTTGGTTGTGATGTTGTGTGTGTATAGGTTCCAACAAGGCTTCACCTGCCCATTTGAACCATTAGTGGAGGTTAGAGTTGATTAGAGGTTCAACAATATCGATGAGTGAACTTGCATCAAAGTGTTTTTGGGAAATACATATGTGTTGGGATGAAGCATTTAAATGATTTTACTTGGCTTTTCATTAAATTATGCCTGGGAACAAGCCCTTGATAAATTGTCTCTATGTTGTGACATGTGGCTATTATGGATTCATGTGCCACTATATTATGTTGATATATACATATATATATACGAATATATGTTGTGCATTGATGAATAATGTTGTGTGATGATATTGACCCGGTTATGTGCGAGTAGGGAGTGCGCATAAGCCGATGATGATGGTGACTCGGCCATGTACGAGTAGGGAGTGCGCATAAGCAGATGATGATGATGACTCGGCTATGACGATGAATGAAGTGGGGTGGTGTACTTGTTGATATATGTTTATATATGTATATGTGATAGCAAGTTTATGATTATAATATGTGATTGTTTTGAATTTTGATAACCTGATTACTGTCAATGTGTTCACTTTGATGTGCAATATGGTAGGGATGGATTTTGTGGCATGTGAAAACCCCTTATTTGTCATTTTCCCTGAATCTCGCTACAGCGAGAATGCGAGAAACTCTCGGGTGGTGGGGGCATAAACCAGCCCTGTTTCTCGCTGCAGCGAGAAACTCGCAGGTTCTAATGCAGTGCTTTCACTTTGATGAAGATTTTGACCATCTTTCCATCTAAACAAAGAAAAGTGGTAAACATAAAAGTTGTAGTCCTGCCTCTTAGATTTCTAATGGTCCAAAAATAAGGTCAATTGGACTTCTGTAACGGGAGATATGGTAAAAAAACTAAAACACATGCAAACTAACACTATTTCTTCCTGCAACGAGAAACTTTCTGTTTTGGCCCCCCGAATCTCACTGCAGCTACAAACTTGCTGCCATACTTGCTACTTTGCTTGATTTTGACCTACTTTTCACCCATTTAACTTCATGGATTGACCATGGGTTTATGAAACACTATGAGCGTATTAATCAAGGTTTGAAATGAGGGGTTTTTAGTAAGAAATTAAATCAAGTGCATCATGATTTCCAAATTCTTCCTATCGATTGCTTGTTCCCTTCTTATGTTCACTCACTAAGTTTTATACTCACGTTTTTAAACTTCATGTTTTTAGATTTGAAGGCAATTGGGACCTAGATTGAGTCGCACACATATGCTGGCCTTATTGGTAGGTACTATGGCATCTCAGTAGCGGTACCTTCACTTAAAGTCACTCCGCTAATGGTTGAGAGTCTTTTATCTGTGTACATGTATATGGAATGTAAACTACTAAGAGTCATGTTATAAATGAAGTATGTATATGTTGGATTGATGATAATGCCTTATAAGATGGTAATGAATGAAAATACTTTAAGATAATACAAATATGAATATTCGATTGCTATAAATTATTACTGAAATATTCATCATTGAGAACTAAAATATGTGGTTTTAGAAATGATGGTTGGGATTAATGATCGGGATTGCATAAATAGGCTTACTTGGGCTTAGTGGGCTATGCCCATTGGGCCCATGCGTAGGTCATAGCTCAAAATTTGGGCTGTGACAAAGGTGGTATCAAAGCTCTAGGTTTAGTTGAGTCCTAGGGATTCTTGTGTCAGTCAGCGGAGTTGTCGGAGTTAATGTAGGGTCTTGTTTATGGTTTGTGACGCAGCACAATTCATAGATAGGAGGCTATATAAACTCCTATTCCTAGTAACCTATCGTCTTGCTAACCTTATGCAAAGGTCATAAGTGGTGCCGTTGTCCGGATTTAAGATGCCACCCGAGACACAAGCTGTTGTTGGAAAGATTTTAAGCAAATGCTCCTAATGAAAGGCTAATGTAATAACAAATTCCTCCGATTAAAGATGAAGGAAATTGGAGCTGGACTAATAAGTCCGTAATAACTTATTCATTCAGTGGAGTTATAACTTGAGCCTATAATTGTCAATGAGAAGAAATTGGATGATATTGGATCATTATTGCGATCAATATAAAGAAACGTATACAGTAATGGTACAAGGGGCGTACTTTGATTGGAATGAATAATGATGATTGTGATTCACTTGGAGTTTATAAATTTAAGCATTAAGGTAAGTGTAAGCCAATACTTATGTGCACGAAGGTAAGTGCACTTGGTTAATCGAGCTTGTTATGCCATATATAAATGGTGTTGGGCTTCCGAAATATTTATATGAGAATATGTGTTGAAAATGGGTACAACAGGTTAGAGGGAGCTGGTTTTGATTCCAATTAAGTGACTATGAGATCCCAAGGGTTAATTTGAACTATTATGGTTTAAAATTAAAGGTATATGACTTAGCTCAATGGTGAAAATCACTTATTATTATAATTGATGTATGGTCAATGTGTAAAAGGCTAGCAAATGATCTACTCTAAGGATGAGCTTAAACTTTGCTATGCTTAGTGTGGGGCCAAAAGATTAAAGGACTAGATGTAGATTTAGCAGTTTGAAATTAAATGACATGGAAATGACAAATTTAGTATAAGTGCCATATGGAGTTCTATATGAAGATCGATATATGAATTGCTTTAAAGGTCAATTTAAAAATATGTTTGGTTTAATATGCAACCTATGATGTAAATGATTAGTCTTGAATGTGACTTCTCCAAAGGTAAGGGACTTAAAACATGTGGATTTTCATATATGCTTTAAGAGGAAGCTTTGCATCCTAAGCTTAAGAAATTTTGATCTTATGACTGCAAAAACAAGATACAAAAATTAAGTGAATTGTTTATCTTATGGATGTAATTGGTTAAGAATTGATGAGTAAAGTCAAGATCTCAACACTAAGTGGTGTACAATTTGATATATGTGTATCTAAAAGTAAATTTAGAGATCATTGCTTAATCAATTTGCACTGAATGTTGTGGTAAAGGTATATGAATGTTGGTAGTGAAGTATGTCCAAAGTGAGATATGTGGAGACTAATGTTCTGATCACAAACTTGTGATAGAAAGCTAGTTTTGCAAATTGTGGTTTTTATGACCATGAAATATATGGAGGTTACCAACATGTAAGCATACACTCGAAGTTGTATATCTTGCGAGTCGCATGCATTGTATGGAAGGAGATATTCCATAGAAGGATTTGGCCTAATTGGTGAGTACATGACTATAGGCTTGGTATGAGATTAAGAATGCCTTAACATGTATGAGAAGTGTGTTGCGAATGGCTGAAAGTCATTAAGACGAATGATGGGTGAAACATAGGTGTTGTTAGGATGAGCATAAAAAGCTCAAGGATAATCAATGCAATTATATTAAGTTAGTTTGGTTCGGTCCGAAATAAAAGTAAAGACGTCTTGAAAGATCTTAAAATAATGTTCAATGGGGTTAATGAGCTAAATGTTATCGAATATATATTAAATTGTTAAAGTTATGCGTGGCTTTAAAGATAAGCCTTTGATTATCTGAGTCCTCAACAGAATTCTATTAAAGGATGTGTTTAATCATTTTACAAGTATATTGGAAAACATAAGAATAATATATTAGTTTGACTTGCTATAAGAGGTCGAATTTGGATGGCCATGAGTGGCTGGTGAACAATCAAGCAGTGTAAAGTATGTACTCATAAAAGGAGCTATGATTGGTAGATAAAGGTGGAACTTTAGAATTTCATTGTCATAGTTACTAGATTATTTTTCGTATTATATGATATAGCGTAGAACATCAATGATAAGGTTGTGTTCAATGCTTTAGGCTTTGAACTATAAGTTATGGACATGTATCCACCTTGTGAATACCCTGATGAGATAAATTTGAAAGATTTTTCATAGTGAGACAACATTAAAGCTCAAAGAGCAAATGGCTATATAGTCAAGTTGGGCTCGTGACTGATATGTCACATAAGGATGAAGATATGATACAAGCATAAGTATAATTGGAAATGCCGGTTTGAGGCAATGATTATCCTACTGTTTTGTGGACCTGATGAGGTTCTGGTCTTGACATAATTGTAGACGCAAGGCATAAATTGTGAAATGTGTTTCCCCTACAAGTTCCAATTTATTTTGAGTAATTATCAAGGTAAAGTGCTTGGTAAGTGTAGGCAAAGGTTGAATTGTGTTTCAAATGTTTAGAGAATGAGGGTGACATGGTTTGATTAAATGATGCTACCCTTGGTAAGGGAATAGAAATACGCTACGAAAATTGTAGAAATCTACTTAGAAAAGAGATGATGATTCGAGTATTTGTATATGAGTCAAGACTTTGGTAATGAGTTACGACCTATAAGCATGATATTAGAATATGAATTTTGGCTAAGAAAAATCTATTTTAAGACACGTGGTGCTTTGGGGATGGTGCCAATTAGTGGTCAATTCTAGTATGAGAATAGAATATTAGGATTAACTTTGTGTATTCACCACAAATGATGAGCATGATTTAACCAACTATAAGAAGAATTGATTCTAAACTTGATTGTTGGTTATTTTGGTTTTACAGATGGCTTATTGAGCTTGATATGCCTAAGGCTATTCGAAGTTAAAATTTTTGGAAATATATATATGTTACATATTGGTATAAAAGTTTATGCAGAGTTAGTTATAATTTGATTCGATGATGATATTCTATCAATGGTTATAGTGCTAGACAATGATTAAGATAATTTATCACTGATTTTGGCAGTGAACAAGTGGATTATAATGCTATTAGCTTAAAAGTAAGTGTTTATACTTTTGGTATGAGAGGCTTGGCATATAAACTAGCTAAACTGTGAGTTAGAAATTGTTAGGTTATTATCCTTAGGGGCAATGGAAAATGATGTATTAGTTTTGGTATAGCTTCAATATATGTAGTTTTGATATATAAAGATGTGGGGAAAAGTTTATAGCTTATGCATAAAGGTGTGCATTTGAATTCGTATAATTAAAAGTGTAAAATTTGCCTGGATTGGTGTAAAGCTCATGATTCAAAATGAATGATTATGGATTTAATTTTCTAAGGTAAAAAGGACTAAAAGAAGTTAATATCAAAAAGGTCTTAATAGATGATTCTCAAATGTTAAAGTGCACTTAAGGAAAGATAAATGTTTAATTTGATCTTCAGATTGATAAACTAATGAGGCCATGAGATCTTATGTTTGGAGTAAATTTGAAGAATTTCAAGTTAGATATGTTGTATGTGATTGATGATGAACAAATTAGCTACGATATAGAAATGATTAGTAATCAAGATGAGACTTGGGAAAGGAACTTTAAAGGGAAAATTTTAAGCAACTTTAATCTTGAGAGGTTGAGTTATTGATTAAAGAGATTGGTTAAGATCATAAGGAGGCATGTGGGATGTCATGGTTTATTGATATGCCTGGTGGTATAAGTTGAGATTTATCTAGTGAGCACTCGATCTGAAAGTATTGGAGTTTTGTTTTTGAGAAAATGGTTACTAATGGTTATCATATTTGAATCATCCGTAACGTTAAACATATATGAATAAATAAAGAGCATTTGATCCTTATGTATTGTGAAATGCTTAAATGGAATTTATATGGGAGAATGAAAAATGAAATAAAGATTGGTTGACAAATTAGACCCATAGTCAATGGTGGAATAGATGCTTGAATATTGGAAGGTTTGATAAAGGTGCAAGGTAGAGGAGTTGCGGATGGTTAAGTAAACATGCATAATTGATGATTTAAGGATGATCTGATTGAGGTGTGACCAGAATTAATAGCTTCTTTGAATTTTTTTCATAAGATGAAGGATGATATTGTTTTGATCCAACAAGAGTAGTACACATAACTATATATTATGACATTGTCGAGTTTTTTATAGGATTGGAAGTCAATATGATGCATAAACCAAGATTCTATGTTAAGAATTCTCGATGAAAGTGATGTGGCGGAACTTTAGAACGTTGATTATTCACCCTACACCGATTTGAATTCGAGGATGAATTCGTTTTAAGTGAAAGAGACTATAGTACCCCGTATTTTAATACGATGGCTAATAGAGTTTACGGATGCCAATTGAGGTTGATTACTGAGTTAAAAAGGGTAATTTAGATGTGAACCTATGAAATCTCTGTCTCCATAGGCACATAACTAGAAGTAGACGCGATAATGCGGACCAGGGGTAATTTCATAATTTCTCTTGATAAGCTCCTACGAGTGGGTTTTTTGATGCCATTAAGATCTAAATAGGCCTAAGGAATGACTGAATGATGTTTATGATGGTAAATAAATGAGGAAGATATAAATAATGATAATTTCCACGTTATGGGTAAAATGGTCATTTTGCACTTAGGTCTAAATTTTTAAGTTTCGTGAATCCGAG